>NW_011889261.1:264128-267565 GCF_000151845.1 Pteropus vampyrus
TGATGGTGACGATGGTGACGATGGCGGTGGTGGTGACGATGGTGATGGTGACGATGGTGATGATGATGGTGATGATGGTGACGATGGTCATGGTGGTGATGATGGTGACGATGGTGACGATGGCAGTGGTGGTGATGATGGTGACGATGGTGATGGTGACGATGGTGATGATGATGGTGACGATGGTCATGGTGGTGATGATGGTGATGATGGTCATGGAGGTGATGGCGGTGGTGATGATTTACTAAGCACTATTACATTCTAGACGGTGCTGAAAACTTTATACATATCATCTCATTTAATTCTGTTACTCCGCCATGAGAAACTCGAGTCTTGAGAATTCGTTCAGAATCGCACATGGTAACAGGCAGAGCCGGGATGTCAAGCTGAGTCTGAATGACCGCAAAGTCCATGCTTACAGGCGCCACACCGCATTGCTTCCCTGCACGGTGTCAGCGGAGATGGGCCATCATGGAACCCGGCTTATGTTACACTTAACCTTTTCCCTAGTCACAGTAGCCTAGTTATCAGCGCGTGAAGAATCAGACTAGCTCCGTGAGACATGCGCAAATACCACGTCGTGGACAAAACTGGAGTAAGGCACGGGGTCTCTGAACTAATACCGTTGCACTTGAAAACACATTCTCTACTGGGACATCTCACTCTCTTGGCCTGAACTCGGCCCTTTTAGCCGCCTGCCTCGCGGGAGAGCTACATAGTCCTTGGGGAGCCGTGTCAGCCCCCTTGTCTCACAGATGTCATTGAAGGCATCGCTGGTGCCAGACGAGCATCCTTTTGGCCCCGATGAGTCCACCAGCACAGAGACTTACCAGCCTCGCTGAAGACCAGGCTCTGGGTGGGAGGTCTCTGAGCTGTGGGGTGCAGGGCCAGCAAGGGTAGACCTGCGTGTTCAGTGGCTTCCATTTTTCTACTGCTTCTCCTCTTGTGGGTGTTTGATTTCCCTGCGGCTTTTAGTGCTCATGTGCTTGTTTTTCCTTTGCCATTCTGAAGACGTTCTTCCAGAAAGATCCTAAAACTCCTTCCCACCGAGGAGGGACCGCGATCAGCTTGCCGAATGACCCCCCCGGGACAGGGGGTGACCTGGACACACGCCGCCCCGGCTTTTAATTCTGGGGACAGGTGTAAAGTCCGCGGGACGCGAAGGGTGGCTGAGAGAGCACGTGACGTGTGCTGGAGGCTTCATTTCCTTCGGGAGGTCCCCTCGCACTGTTCGCCGCTTAGCGAGCCGAGGAATTCACGTGAATGTAAATAGATAGTTACTTTAATAGAGTCATTTTATAGACAAGCATTTTTGACTAATTACCTGTGTTACCTGTTTGTTCTCGGTTATCCGTATCTGCTAGTAATCGAATGTAGGTCCTCTGTGGCCTTCGAAATGGTGACATCCATAAGTTCTCCGGGTCCAGACGGGAGGGATGACAGCTAAGACATGGCAATCAATGCCTAGTGGGCGTTTATTTCATGCCCAGCCTCCTTCTGAGACCCTGACCGTCAGCTCGTTTTCCGGCAGCTCCGCTGACCTGAGCTCCCTAATATTCCGATTCTGCAGTTAAGGAACCGATTCTGCAGTTAAGGATCCCATTCTGCAGTTAAGGAACCGATTCTGCAGTTAAGGAAGTTGAGTTATGTCAGTGGCTTGTCCAAGGCCACACAGCCAGGAAGTGTGGAGCTAGGACGCTTCCTGGGGGAGAGGCCTGTGCTGCGGGGGGATCTCTGGTTCCCAGTGGGTCTGGAAGTCTCTCCTGAGCCCGTCCCGGAGGCGTTTGAATCAGGGGCGTCGCCTCCACGTGAAGCAGCCGCGCCGGGAACGCGGACCCGAGCACCTCGTTAGGGAGGGGCGCAGCTCCAGGCGGTGGCTCCGAGGGACTCAACGCCCTGTTTCTGCTTCTTTCAGGCAAAAGTGATGACGAAGAGAGTCTCTGCAAGTCCGCCCACGGGGCGGGGAAGGGGGCCGCCGAGGACGGCAAGGACCATAAGCGTCCCAAACGGCCCAGGACCATCCTGACCACCCAGCAGAGGAGAGCGTTCAAGGCCTCGTTCGAGGTGTCGTCCAAGCCGTGCCGGAAGGTGCGGGAGGAGGGGGCGGCCGCTCGGTGCGCCCTGACCCCGCGGGGCGCTGCTGGGCCCCGGGCTCGGGCGGTGGCGGACGCAGTGCTACAGCCTGCGCAGGTGGCCCCGTCCCTGGGAGGTTCTGCGATCCCTGTGGCGTGGCCTGTAGCAGAAGCTGGCCGTGCCGCCCAGGCCGGTGGGCCGGCTGCTCACGGCTCTCACTGCCTGGGGGGCAAGGGGACCGGTGCCGGTGCCGCCGGGGTGTGGCCCGCGGTGCTTGACGAAGGGCGATACTGCGTGGCTCGTGGCGTGTGGCCCTTTTTCGGTTTTGCTCGTTTCTCTTCGGGCGACTCGGGGGTTCGTCCGTGGGTGGTTCCTTCATTTTTGCTGTTGAACAGGATTCTGCCCTCCAGACGGTCCACAGTCTGTCTGTCCAGCCACCCACCGATGAGCGCGTGGGTTATTTCCAGTTTGGGGTTGTCACAGACCAGGCCGCCGTCCAGGGCTGAGCCACTCTGTCCATCACTTAGCCCAAGGGGCTGCTTTCGTTGTCACTCTTTTCCCAGTGGTGAAGGAGGAAGTGGAGGCCGCCGCTGCCTTTTTAGGGGCAGACCCAAGGCTTCTCTGCATCCCCTCCACGCCTGTGTTGGCCGTGATATAATCCCCCGCCTGCACCTCCTGCAAGGGGCTGGGACGTGAGTCCTGAGGATTCAGCAGGAGGAAGGGGAGGATGGGTACCGAGGACAGGGAGCAGACTCTGCCACAAGCAGCTGCGTCTGTTTATTAAGCATCTGCCATTTATTGGCTGCTTATCATCTGCTGGTTACTGTCATTTATGCGATAAAAGTTAGAAAGCCTTTTAATTGAAGTTTGTGGAGGGAATACATTTAACAGTTTTTAGCATGCTTTTCGCTGCATCTTTGTGTGTATTAGTCAGCTTTTGCTGCAGCGACAAACGATCCTGGTGGGTCTCAGCCAGCACCGATTTCCTGCTCTTGGGTGGTGCTGTGGCTGCAGCCCAGCCAGGCTCAGGTTCGGGCCTGCTTTGCCGGTCTGCCATCAAGCGTGCAGGCCGACAGAGCAGTGGCCACTGGGCCTGCTGTTCTCATGAGCATGGCCGAAGGCAAGAGGCCACGTGACTCCAGGCAGGCCCATGGAGGCCACGTGTGTCGCATCCACTTACTATCCATGGCCAAAGCAAGCCACGCGGCCAGTCCGACGTGAGCTGTGAGTGTCTGGGGCAGCGGGGGAGGGAGGGAGGACATTCGTTGACCTTGGAAAGGTTCCCACACGACCCCTGTCTCTGGCCTTGCTCCAGGCCAGGTGCTGGAGGGAGGGGAACGACCCCGGAGCAGGCCGTGCAGGGC
>NW_011889261.1:268540-270886 GCF_000151845.1 Pteropus vampyrus
GCCCACGGGCCTCCCCGTGCCCTGCGCAGGATGCGTCCTGCCCGCTGGCCGAGATGCCCACATTCTCACGGTTCTAATGCTCTGTTTCTTCAAGGTGAGGGAGACGCTGGCTGCGGAGACGGGGCTGAGTGTCCGCGTGGTCCAGGTGTGGTTCCAGAACCAGCGAGCCAAGGTAGTCCGCTTCGCTCGGCCGTCCCCACGCGGCCGGCTGCCTGATGTCACACTCGCCACGGGTGTGCCAGTGGCGCTCCCTGAGCACAGCAGTTCTCTTGAGTCGGAAATTCTCTGAGCAGCAACCATGTCAGGCAGGGGAGCCGCGTGGCAGGGGGGAGACGGTGAGAGGCTTTTATTTGCTTAGTGGCCACGGCTGGACCTGGCTGGCCGTCTGCATGACGAAATGTCTTCCTGTGCCTTTTGGCAAAAGCAAGTTCTTTAATTCACATTCGTTTAACCCAGATACTGAAATCGTATTAAAATTTCGAAGAGGAGCCTACGTGGCAGCCTGTGGCTGGTGTAAGAGGATGTCGTGGCCCCCAGGCTGGGCGCCCACCCGCCTTGCCCGGCACGCCCCGCCGCCAGCGTGGGGCCGACACCGACACACACATTAATAGCTCATGGAACCCTCGTGGTCCACGGAGCACAGTTTGGGAAACACTGCATTAGAACGTTGCTTCCGGGGAGTTTGGGCGCTGACGCCGCTTTGGGGGATGAGCTCGTTCCCTGGAGGCCTGAGTCTCCCTGTGGCATCCCCAGCCCGGGGCCAGCAGGCCCCACGTCCCCACGCTCAAGCCGCATACACAAGTGTCACGGCACAAGCAGCACTTTGCACCCGCCGAGACGAGCCCCCTGTTCCTGCTGAGACAGGGTCGCCGCCCGGCCGGCCGACCTCCCACGGCGGCAAAGCAGGAGGCCCTCGGCGGCCGCGCATGGCACTCGGACTCTGCCCCTCAGGTGTGGCTCCTCTGCGGGTCACGGCCGGGGACCCGGTGCTGTGCCTTACACGGGACGCGTGCCCTGCTCAGGGCCCGGCACTAACCCCGTGGTCCTCTCCCGCCAGATGAAGAAGCTGGCCCGGCGGCAGCAGCAGCAGCAGCAGGATCAGCAGAACAGCCAGAGGCTGAGCTCGGGTAAGCGGTCAGCGCCGCGCCTGCGGGGGCCGGGCCTGTCCCGCTCAGGCCCTCGCTGCCCACCCACGGGCTCCGCGAAGCCCAGTCCCTACCCCCACGGAGCTGGGCCCGTCCAGTGAGCGCTGAGCTGCGCAGAGCTGTGACAGGCTGGAGGGCGCCGGCCGCAGGCTGAGAGCTGCTCATGGGAGGTGGCACCGGCGGCGTCCAGTGCCTCCCGGCCCTGACCCCGCACCGGCACGGCGACAGCACCGCCTGCCCTGTCTCAGCCCGCCCAGCCCTCCTCCTTCCAGGCACGATGCCGCCGTTGACTACCCACTTCCCACGTCCCGTAAGACAGTAAAACCACGATGCTCTGATAGTCCCCGGCCTCGTCGCTCACGTTGTCCCCAGTGCGTTCTCGCTGCCAACTGGCTGTCACAGCCGCCACCTGAGGTGAGCGGACGGCTTGTCATTGTCCCTGCCTCGCACACAAAGGCTCTGCCACACCAACCCGGGCCCCGTGCGAGGGGCGGAGCTGCCGCTCGAACCCCTCTCTCTGGTTCTGGCTCCCACTGGACCCGGCTGCCCCGGCTCACCCCCAGCTGCCGGCACCCTCGTTTTTCTAACGGAGGTGCTGTGAGGATTGGGGGTGGAGTGAGGGACAGGTGGGGGAGCCCCCGAGGAAGTTAAAAGAAAAAATTCAGGGATAACTATGAGAAAATGATGTCGTTCTTAAAGGGATACGCTCCCAACCCGGCCACCCAGCAGAGCCAAGGTGGTCTGTGTGTGCCCCAAAACAGAGTGCTCACCCCAGTGTGCACGCGGGTCACTGGCATTGGGTGACGCACAGATTCTGTCTTACGGTCCAGGCGAGCCCCGGATTCTGCACTTTTAACAAACTCCCAGTGCTGCTGGTCTGTGGACCACACTCCGAAGGCCGTGGGGTGTGGCACTGGCTCTCTGGCCCTGGACAGAGCCCCTCGTCCCTGCACGGACCCCACCTTGTGCTTGGTGCCTGGGCTCGGCCCGGCTAGGACTGGATCTCGCAGCCCAGGGTCCCCGTAGCGTCTCAGCAGTCTGTCCGACGGCATGTAGAGCTAGGACAGGACGGCCACCCAGGGAGAGAGGAGAAATGGCAGGATCGGGGGACAGCGGTGACCGCAGCTCTGCCCCGGCTCCGCCCCCCTCGTGGCTGGAGCTGGGACCTGCCTCCCGAGCCCCGGGCTGATGGGCCGAAGGG
>NW_011889261.1:271946-273158 GCF_000151845.1 Pteropus vampyrus
GGACCCCACCTTGTGCTTGGTGCCTGGGCTCGGCCCCGTCCAGGACCGGATCTCACAGCCCAGGGTCCCCGTAGCGTCTCAGCAGTCTGTCCAACGGCATGTAGAGCTAGGACAGGACGGCCACCCAGGGAGAGAGGAGAAATGGCAGGATCGGGGGACAGCGGTGACCGCAGCTCTGCCCCGGCTCCGCCCCCCACGTGGCTGGAGCTGGGACCTGCCTCCCGAGCCCCAGGCTGAGACACCAAGGGTGTGGCGAGCACACGACAAGTTGGCTCCTCCAGGCTGACGGGCCGAAGGGAGGGACGCGTCGAGGCCGCGTGAGAACAGGCGCGGAGCACGCGACTGGCCAGGGCAGCTCCCGAGGAGACGAGAGAGGAGGGCACGGGGCGGGGGCTTAACCGTGCCCAGAGACCCCGCGGGCGGCGGAGGCGGCCCATCTGCACGCGGAGGCGGGCCATGGTTCCGATGTGCCACGCGTGGGCCGGTGGAACCCCGACGTCAGGCCGGCGCCATGGTCCCCTGGCCGAGGGGCTCCTAGTGGGGCGATGCCGGGAGGGTCTCCCCTTCACCCGCTCCGGCGGCCGTGACCCTGCGCAGCAGCGAAGGCCTTTGTTCTGATGATGTATTTCAAGGAAGTCGTTCAGGTTCAACTGCCCCCCATCACCTCCAAGGTGCCCCGACGTTCCCCATCGGGCACAGGCTGGGACCCCCGGATGTCACCTCCTTCCCATCCACCCTATAAGTGAGGGAACCAAGCCCCAGGAAGTGGAATAAGATGACGCGGCTGTGGTCGCCCAGCCCGTGTGCTCAGCACCCCGCGCACCCTCCGCACGGCCGCGCCCCGCGGAGCCCTCAGACGCTGCACAGGCCCGTCCTGGAGTGTGGCTTCTGAGGCTGCGCCGTGGAGGACGTGGCCATGTCTCCTTCCTGCTCGGTGGGGTCTCGTGCTCTGGGGGAGCCAGCTGCCACGGTGTGGGGACACGCAGTGTGAGGGCCCCTGGCCGGGCTCTCCCACCCAGCACTTCCCACTGCGAGTCCGGGCACCCCGTGTGACTCGCCTGTGCCGTGGAGCCATGCCAAAGGCCAGCGCCGGGCAGGGACCCCGAGCTGGGGGACATGCTGTTCGGGAGATGCTGCGTGTCCCTCCCAGTGGGGGCTGCTGGGCGGCGTGTGGAGAATGACCTGCCATCTCCTCATCCCGCAGCTCAGACC
>NW_011889261.1:274268-278087 GCF_000151845.1 Pteropus vampyrus
AGCTGCCACGGTGTGGGGACACGCAGTGTGAGGGCCCCTGGCCGGGCTCTCCCACCCAGCACTTCCCACTGCGAGTCCGGGCACCCTGTGTGACTCGCCTGTGCCCGTGGAGCCATGCCAAAGGCCGGCGCCGGGCAGGGACCCCGAGCTGGGGGACGTGCTGTTCGGGAGATGCTGCGTGTCCCTCCCAGTGGGGGCTGCTGGGCGGCGTGTGGAGAATGACCTGCCATCTCCTCATCCCGCAGCTCAGACCAACGGTGGCGCCGGCGCTGGTCTGGACGGCATCATGAACCCCTACACGGCCCTGCCCACCGCGCAGCAGCTCCTGGCCATCGAGCAGAGCGTCTACAGCTCGGACCCGTTCCGGCAGGGCCTCACTCCGCCCCAGCTGCCAGGAGACCACATGCACCCTTACGGTGAGCGGGCGCAGCCGGGCACCACCGAGTCGCCTCCGCCCTGTCCGTCTGTGGGCGAGGACGGTCTCGCTGTGCTCACGCTCTGGGCCACGCCTCTGTTTTAACGGTACATTTCAAGGACGTTCTCAGGTTCAGCCGCCCGCACCCCGGGTCTCCAGGGTGATCCCCGACGGCCGTCAGGCCTGCCCCCCAGGGGACGGCCACAACCCGCTCGCTTGGGTCTCTCGTTCTCCCCCAAACACATCTGTGGTCCCTCAGGCTCCCCCGCTGTGAAGCACCCCAGGGGCCCTCGAAATGCCGCGGGGCCCACCCCGCCCAGGGCTCACCCCGCCAGGGCCCTGCGGCCACGGAGGAAGGACCAGCATGGCACCATCGGTGACGCGTCCGTTCACTCTCACTCAGCGCTCTCGTCCGTCACTGTCACATGGGGGCTGTGCCGTGACCGTACGTGTGCACGTGCCCCAAGGCCATCCCTCCCGCCAGGGACCGTGTGCGCTTCTGGGCCGTACCAGCGTCCCGTGGGCGGGAGGCCCTAACTTAGCAAATGGTGACAGGGAGAAACCACACAGAAGTGCAGAAAGCAAGTGTCCTAACTGGACCGTCATGGACAGCAGTGAGGTGCCCTCAGGGAATTGCTGGAGCTTCAGCTGACTCGTGACGTGTGACCAGTGCCCCCACCCCATCCCAGCACCCTGAACCAGGCTCGCTTTAAATGCTGCTGTGTGGAGGGCTGAGTCCCACCCCCAAGTGCCCAGCTTGCTACCTAAGCTAATGTGGCCTGGGCAGCCCGATGGGCCGGCCAGCTCTGCACTGGAGGGCTGAAGGCCGGCCTTGGGGCCTAGTACAGGGGACCGTGTTTTTATGCACAGAGGTCAGTGGCCTCTGCATTCACCTGTACATGAAAACTGCCATAATAACCCTGGTAATGAAAAGTCGAGTTAGATTCAGCCGCCTTCACAACATTGGTATTGGAGACGTATGCCTCACTCACAGACTTCGTCAGATGACTTCTTTTTGGCTCCATTTAAAAAAAAATTATTGTTCAGCTAAGCCCCGTCTTTTCCCGTGATGCATCCGGCAGACGCTGATGACCGCCTGGCCCCCTCAGGAAGCCACGGCCACCTCATTCTCTCACACGTGGACGTGGGTGTGCCTGCTCCCACGGGAGCCACCCCCTCAGCTTCCTCAGAGGGCAAGTGTGACGTCCACACCGTCTTCACTCCGCGGCCGTGGGAAAACTGGGCAAATGACCTTTTTGCAAATTCTTAAATCTTCAGAGTCCCAGGGGTCTTGCTACATAAAGAGCCCCATGATGAGTCCTTTAGTAAAGCGAGTCATCGAAGCCACAGGACAAGCCTGAGACAGGGCCGTTTTCAGCTCTCGCGCTTGCTTGGAGGTGAAGTGCTTGAGCCTGTAGCTCCCGGTTCCCAGCTGGGCCTCCATGTGCCCAGAGGCTCCTCTCTGGAGGCCCCGAAGCTCATCAGCTCTTGGTCCGAATCGGGCAGACAGCTGGCGCTCAGCACGCCTGAGCGTGCCGTGTCACGGGTCACGAGTCTGAGACGGGGCAGAGCCCACGCCGTCGGCTCCCCTCCCTCCCCGGGGACCGTGTCTGCGGCGGCCGTCCCCACACGCGTGGTCTGGACGTCTGGACATCGGCCTCCGCCCACCTCGCTCTAGCGCCGTGTCCTGTCCCAGTTGACAGGTGCCAGGTGCTGCCTTTCAGGCCCGAGACTGTGGGAGCCCTGGTGAGCACAGACTGTGAGGTGCCCTCAGGGAATTGCTGGAGCCTCAGCTGACTCGTGACGTGTGACCAGTGCTCCCACCCCATCCCAGCACCCTGAACCAGGCTCGCTTTAGATGCTGCTGTGTGGAGGGCTGAGTCCCACCCCCAAGTGCCCAGCTTGCTACCTAAGCTAATGTGGCCTGGGCAGCCCGATGGGCCGGCCAGCTCTGCACCGGAGGGCTGAAGGCCGGCCTTGGTGCCTAGTACAGGGGACCGTGTTTTTATGCACAGAGGTCAGTGGCCTCTGCATTCACCTGTACGTGAAAACTGCCATAATAACCCTGGTAATGAAAAGTCGAGTTAGATTCAGCCGCCTTCAAAACATTGGTATTGGAGACGTATGCCTCACTCACAGACTTCGTCAGATGACTTCTTTTTTGGCTCCATTTAAAAAAAATTATTGTTCAACTAAGCCCCGTCTTTTCCCGTGATGCATCCGGCAGACGCTGGTGACCGCCTGGCCCCCTCAGGAAGCCACGGCCACCTCATTCTCTCACACGTGGACGTGGGTGTGCCTGCTCCCACGGGAGCCACCCCCTCAGCTTCCTCAGAGGGCAAGTGTGACGTCCACACCGTCTTCACTCCGCGGCCGTGGGAAAACTGGGCAAATGACCTTTTTGCAAATTCTTAAATCTTCAGAGTCCCAGGGGTCTTGCTACATAAAGAGCCCCATGATGAGTCCTTTAGTAAAGCGAGTCATCGAAGCCACAGGACAAGCCTGAGACAGGGCCGTTTTCAGCTCTCGCGCTTGCTTGGAGGTGAAGTGCTTGAGCCTGTAGCTCCCGGTTCCCAGCTGGGCCTCCATGTGCCCAGAGGCTCCTCTCTGGAGGCCCCGAAGCTCATCAGCTCTTGGTCCGAATCGGGCAGACAGCTGGCGCTCAGCACGCCTGAGCGTGCCGTGTCACGGGTCACGAGTCTGAGACGGGGCAGAGCCCATGCCGTCGGCTCGCCTCCCTCCCCGGGGACCGTGTCTGCGGTGGCCGTCCCCACACGCGTGGTCTGGACGTCTGGACATCGGCCTCCGCCCACCTCGCTCTAGCGCCGTGTCCTGTCCCAGTTGACAGGTGCCAGGTGCTGCCTTTCAGGCCCGAGACCGTGGGAGCCCTGGTGAGCACAGACTGTGCTCCGTCCCTTTCCCTGTAGGTCGCCCGGCCGGGCCCTGCAGACCCTCCCCCGCAGACCCTCTCCCCGGGAGCCGGGCCGGGGCCGGTCCCCGCACCCAGCGCCTCACGCCGGTGTCTCGTCTGCCTTTCAGGTGCCGAGCCCCTTTTCCACGACCTGGACAGTGACGACACCTCCCTCAGTAACCTGGGCGACGGCTTCATGGCCACCTCAGAAGCCGGGCTGCTGCAGCCTGGGGTGGGCAACCCCATCGACCACCTGTACTCCATGCAGAATTCTTACTTCACCTCTTGAGCCCCCTCCCCACCCCAGAGCTGGAGGCCGGGCCCCCGTGTGGGACGACCATACCTGCGAGGGGCGGCCGGCTGCAGGAGGGGGGGGCGGGAGCGGCGGGCTGGGCGGGGTGCTGTCGGGGGTGCTGGCTCGGCATCCCCAAGGAGGTGACGCGTCGCATAGTTTATCGTTCCTAGTAAGAGTCCTTAGCGTTAGGTCTGAAGA
>NW_011889261.1:278137-284767 GCF_000151845.1 Pteropus vampyrus
GGCCCTGCAGACCCTCCCCCGCAGACCCTCTCCCCGGGAGCCGGGCCGGGGCCGGTCCCCGCACCCAGCGCCTCACGCCGGTGTCTCGTCTGCCTTTCAGGTGCCGAGCCCCTTTTCCACGACCTGGACAGTGACGACACCTCCCTCAGTAACCTGGGCGACGGCTTCATGGCCACCTCAGAAGCCGGGCTGCTGCAGCCTGGGGTGGGCAACCCCATCGACCACCTGTACTCCATGCAGAATTCTTACTTCACCTCTTGAGCCCCCTCCCCACCCCAGAGCTGGAGGCCGGGCCCCCGTGTGGGACGACCATACCTGCGAGGGGCGGCCGGCTGCAGGAGGGGGGGGCGGGAGCGGCGGGCTGGGCGGGGTGCTGTCGGGGGTGCTGGCTCGGCATCCCCAAGGAGGTGACGCGTCGCATAGTTTATCGTTCCTAGTAAGAGTCCTTAGCGTTAGGTCTGAAGACGTGTCTCGCTGGGGACAGGGACTTCTACTGTAGACATGCTCGTGCAGACTCGGTACCTGGAGACCCTAACAACTTCCCACTGCGTTGGGGACGCTCACGGCGAGGGGCCCACACGTCTCTGCGCGTGCGCCGTGCATGTGCGCGTGGGCGCGGCCTCTCTCCCTCCCTCGTCCAAGTGTATCCGTGATTATGACAGACACCAGCTGTACAGCAAAGTGACTTTATTTTCAGTGTGAGCTATATTTAAGGAAATGCTTGATGCACTTAAGTTATAAAATGAGATAATTTACTTTTATAAACTTTATTTGTAGTTGGAGGAGACTGGCCGGCAGGGCAGAGAGGGCTGCCCGCCCCCCACCCGCAGCTCCGCGTGCTCGCGTGAGGTCTGTCGTCAGGGAGTGTCGCCGAGGTCTGGGCAGCGACTCGCGTGGCTGGCCGAGTTCTCGCGTGGGGTTTTTACTCTCTTTGGGGTTGAATCACTGGGTTTGGGGGACAGGGCCGTCCCTGATTTTGTTCTCAGAAAGTGTCAAGCGTAGACTCTGCGGCTTGCTTTTCCGTTCTGGCGTGTGGCGGTGGGTGGCGTGAGGCGTGTCGCTTCTGCCCTTGGGTGTCATCGTCTGCATGTGTGGGCTGAGGCTGACGGCACGCACCTACCTCACTGCGGGGCCCCAGGCTTAATCGCCCCCGGGACGCACAGCAGGGCTGAGATCACACCCGAGATCTCTTTAAAATACAACAGGGTGGTCCGAGGCATGGACGCCGGGGGCCGCCGAGCAGGAGGCGCCGGTGCCCAGGGCAGCCAGGGGGCACCGGGGTTCTTCAGGGGGAGGGGGCTGTGGCTGACGGGACGGAGGAGGCCACCGTGCGGCTCGCGAGCAGCGGTGGCAGACCACAGCCTACAGGCCGGTGTTCGTGGCCTGCCGCTTGGGACGGTGTTCACCGTCTTTAAGGACTGTTCAGAAGGGAAGAGGGAGGTGACGCGGGTGGCCCCGTGGGACTGCGACGCTGCCCTCTCCCTGTCTGGCTCCCCCCAGAAGTGCTGCCCGCTCTGGGGGCGTCCTGTGCGGCCTCCGGGCTCAGGGGCGGGTGCGGCCGGGACCCAGGAGCCTCTGCCAGGCTCGCTTTGCCGGCCCTGAGCACAGGAGACCCAGCAGCCATGTACGCGGGGACAGGTGCCCACCCTGTTCTCCGCGCGGTGCTAGGATGGGCTGCCTCGGTGCTGGGAACCCCGAGAAACCAGAGCGAGGTGCTGGGGACGCCGGTGGATGGCGGGGGCTCCCCCGACAGGGGCCAGGGCGGGCCTGGCCTCACTCCTGGCGACGCCGTCCGTCATCAGAGCCAGGACCCAGTGGCTCGTCCCCTTCGCCCTCAGCCAGGCCAGAGGGAACACAGCCCTTAGTCGCGTCTGCGTGTGTGACTTTGTGTCCTTATTTATAGTTTACGCAAAGCGCCAAGAAGCCCCAGCCGCCTGGCGAGCGGGGTCGGGCGGACGCTGCGGAAAGGCCCCTGGCGACGGTGGCAGACTGTGTGCCGAACCAACAGAGGTCCTCGTCCTCCTTGTTACCGCTGGCGACCGAGATGAAATAAAACCTTACAAACGAGCTGCTGTTTGTTCAGGGGCAGGGGACCAGGGGACACGGGCGTTTCGTCAGAGGGACATGGGGCGGAGCTCGTGGCGAAGCTTCACGTGGCGGGACAGAGTGGCTTCCACACGACCAGGAGGGAGCGGGCTTCACGGGGACCCCACAGCGGGAGGCCCAGCACCGTCCCCACCGCCTCACTGCAGGCCCGGGCGTCGGCGGTGTGTGTGGCTGCGGCCGGGCGGTCAGAGGGGAGTCGCGCGGAGGACAAGGGAGATGCCCGGCGGGCGGGGTGCCGATGGCCGGCAGGGGCCCCCTGACAGAGCCCCACGGTTCTCATCCGTCCTGACTGGCCCGGGGGTGGGGGGAGAGGAAGCGAGGGAGTGGTCGGTTAGACCCTGGGCGCCCCCCGCCCTCTGCGGTGGCGGCCAGGTGTGCGCTGCTCACCGCCTGCGACTGTCCAGGCCCCATCCCCACCCCCCAGGGTGGGCGGTGACCTCGCCTCTTGCTGAGGGCCTGAATGGAGAGAGGTGACTTATGGGGCTGGACTAGCGGGAGGGAACATAGAGTGGCTAATGCCACCCACTGCAGATACCACCCCCCTTTATAATAGCTCGATAGCAATAGAAACTATATTTTTGCTCCCAGGGAGGACCTGGGAGGGGTTCGGGCAGAAGGGCACCCCGTCCCCCGCGTAAGGAAGACCCTGCTCCCGGCGTCCAGGTGTCCCGGTGCCCGCTTGTCTCTGGCCCTTTCTCTTCCCCTGCGAGCGGGCGGCTCCGGGTCCAAACCCAGCTCCGCCGCTTCCCGGTACCTTCCTTAAAAGACAACGGGCATGGGCCCTTTTTCTCTGCTCTGGGCCACTTTCTTCTTCCTGGCTGGAATGCAGATGTGATGGCTGGAACCGGAGCAACTATCTTAGGTCACGAGATGGACTTGTGAGCGGAAGCCACACATGGTGAAACGACAAGGTACAAAGAGCCTGGATTTCTGGGAGCCAAGTGGCCATTCCCACCTCAAACTTCTTACATCTTGACGTACATATGCGAGGGAGAAATAAACCTCTTTTTGTAAGTTACTGTTGTCTTGTGTTTCTTTGACTCATGATCACATCTAATCTGAACGGATGCAGAAAGCGAACCCAGTTAGGAGGAAATCTAAGCCCATTCCGTTCCCTTCGGGCTACAAAGGGATCGAGGGAGGGGTCCAGACGGTTCGTTGCTAGGTGGTGGGAGCCCACGGAGACAAGACAGGGCGGGCCGATTGCCCTGTGACCTTACAACACACAGATGATCCGGGGCCACAGACTGGGAGCTGGGGCCTCTCATCCCTCACAGAAAGGAGGTCGAGGTGAGTTTTTATTTCGTTTTTATTTTATCGTTTTCATCCACCTCCTCTCAACAAACTTCTCTGAGACCCCCCTCCCCGCCCCCACGTACTGGGGCGTCTGCGGCCGGTCGCCCCGCCTCCTGAAGGAGCGTGAGCGAGCGATTCTCTACGGCATTTCTTGGCTTTGGCCACCAGTGCGATGAGAAATCATTGTCCATGTACGCGCACGTATACACACGCTATTCACACACACGTGCGTGCATAGTATGCCCACACACGTGGAGCAGGTTCGAACGGCCACGGTCAGCTGCCCTGGTCGGCCAGGTTTTAGTTCTAGATCCAAGCTGTGGTCTGGACGGTCCGAGATGGCGTTAGGTGCGCGTGGGATCCGGGAGGTGGAGTTAGAATTGAGTGCTCTCTTCATCCCCATGATTCAAACGCTTTTTTTGACCATTTACTATTATTCGGGGCGGGGAGCAGGAAATGGGGGAGAACCTGTCTGACGGGCGGTCTGGAGTGAGTTGCTGAGCCCCGCTGGGTCTGGGGGTCTCGGCGTCTCTCTGTGGCGTGCATCAGCCTCAGGTGCTCCTGCCTCGTCCACGTGGGAGGTTACTGGGATGGAAGTGCGTTTGGCGGACATTCACTGACAAGGATTGTGTCAGGGGTCCTGACTGGCCCCAGATCTAAGCCTCATCCTTTAATTAGATTTACCAGCAAAGCTGTTTTTTTCTAAAAAAAAAAAAAAATCTCCATTTGACTGATTCCTTTGTAATACTTGCCAGTTAGTCACAAACTTGGGAAGCAAAGACAATCATGTTTTTTATCATTGCCTTACAACGCTGACAATTAAATTCCTGTTAGGCGTACCGCAGACCATTC
This sequence comes from Pteropus vampyrus, assembly GCF_000151845.1. Lineage (NCBI taxonomy): Eukaryota > Metazoa > Chordata > Mammalia > Chiroptera > Pteropodidae > Pteropus > Pteropus vampyrus. The sequence continues at coordinate 282,392 of NW_011889261.1, forward strand.
AGCGGTTGCGTGGTGAATGAACGCTTTGTTCCTTCATCCACTCGACATTTAAGGTAAGCTTTTCAGGAACTATCTCTGTGCCAGTCTCTAGCCCGGAGACGTGAGTCTGAGTTTCAGTTTGAAAACTCAGCTTTGCGAGAAACGTTATCTTTATTTTCTTCGCGGCGAAAAGTTTTGTGAACGGATCGTCAGGATTAAATCGGGCGTTTAGCAAAGGCGTGTGCAGAGTTCCATAGAGGCAAAGGAGAGAAGGAGGTGGCATCAAGGTGGAGGTGACATCTAATCAGGGCCTTGAAAGATGAGGATGCCAAGAACAGGTGGGGAGGACGGTCCAGAAAGAGGAAGTAAAAGAGAATGAGCAGCACGGTTCAGGGCAGGCGGCCTTGGGGGCTGGGACACGGGGAGCTCAGGGAGGCGGGGGGAGGCGGGGCTGGGACAGGCTGTGCCATTAAACTGGACTGGGAAGGACCTCGCCCGACTCTTCACAGACTGGACTGTATACACCGGGGGCAGGAGTTAGTCGATTCGACAAGCTTTTCCAGAGCATCTCCTAGAAAGAGGCAGCACCGTGGCCTGCAGCAAAGACAGACAGACACAGACACAGCTTCCATCCTTGCAAAACTGAGAAATCAGTAAGGAGATAGAAAGCACATTATTAAGTAGTCTCGGTGCATTGATTTAAGAAAATGTAAGACAATTTAACCATCTAAGAGACGAAACACAGCATTACATATACACATGGCGTGTGCCTAAGTACAGACCCCAGCAAGTCAGCCAACTGACTCGGGGGCCCTGCACCCCACAGCCAGAAGGGAGCCCCCTGGCGTCATGGAGTAAGCTCATCACTTTTCGCTCGGACGTCGACCAGCAGGGGCACAGGCACAGCCTGGACAGAAACGACCTCGGTTCTTTTCCGAGATGGGGAGCCGATGTGGACGCAGGCGAGCTTGCCTCGTCGTCACGTCACCTGCCCTGTGCTTCCCCCTCAAATCCCTGTCTCCCGTTGGGGACCCGGTACGAGCCGCCCGCTCGCCAGACTACTATGAAGGGTAGAAGTACAAGGTCAGCAGCTGCGTGGAGTCTGGTGGCTGTCACTGCGCTCACTCTGGGTGCAAAGTGGAGGCCTGGTGTAGGGGGATGGGAGGGGGAGAGAGGGGGTCTAACGGGGAATTGTCTGGTGGCAAGGCATAGGACTCGGACAAGGGTAGAGAGAGGGGGCAGCTAGAGACCCGCCGAGCCAGGAAGTGGGAACAGGCGACACCCCTAAAAGCAGGGAACGCGGAACAGTCCCTGCCACGTCTGGTCCCATTGTCCAGGAGTGTCACCTCCCAGATACAAATGCAGACCACGGGCGTGTCTGGTCCCATTGTCCAGGAGTGTCACCTCCCAGATACAAAGGCAGACCATGGGCGTGTCTGGTCCCATTGTCCAGGAGTGTCACCTCCCAGATACAAACGCAGACCATGGACGTGTCTGGTCCCCGTTGTCCAGGAGTGTCACCTCCCAGATACAAACGCAGACCACGGACGTGTCTGGTCCCCGTTGTCCAGGAGTGTCACCTCCCAGATACAAACGCAGACCACGGGTGGGCTTTGAGCCGGCCTCGTGGGACATCGGGCCCATGTCTGGCATGTAGTCTGCCCAGGGGACCATCTCGGGGAGTTTTCGGGGGGCTGCTTCGTGCCTGTCGCTATCACAGGGCTTCAGGTGGCTCTGCAGGAGGCTGGGGGCTCAGAGGCGAGAGGCAGCCTCACGGGGAGGCAGAGGCCTCAGGCACGGGAGGGCGAGGGAGGAGAAAGGCTGGCCGCGGGGCTGACCTTCCCGCGGAGCCTGGGACGCTCCGTCAACAGCCCGTCTGTGTCCTCAGATCCTGCCCGATGCCTGGGACTTGCCACGAGATCAGCTTTCGGGGGTGGGGGGGGAGCCCCGTGACGGTGTGAGGCGGGGGGGGGCTCGCTCTGAGTGAGCTCGTGTTACCCCGCTTCGTGAAGGTGGGCCGAGGCCGCGGCTCAGGGTAGAACGGCAGGTTCTGGCCAAGTGAACCGCCCGTGCTGGGCAGAGAGGTGACTGGAACCAGGCGCCCCGCCAACCTGAACCTCGGGGAGCCCTGAGGCTGCAGGGGCCACTGCACCGTGTGTAGAAAAGCAACGTGGGCCCCCCGTGCCCTTTAAAATTTTCCGTTCACCATGTTGAAAAAGCAACGGGCGTAGTCATCTTGCTGACACATTTCCGAACCCAGCATATCCCCGATACCGCCTTTCAGCAGGTCCCGGCAGCCACATGTCGAGCACACAACAGCCACACGCGGGCAGAGGCGACCGCATCGGACAGCACGCGCTGGACGGCTTGGGCCCCACACGCATCTCGAATGCTGAC
>NW_011889261.1:285032-288167 GCF_000151845.1 Pteropus vampyrus
AGTACAAGGTCAGCAGCTGCGTGGAGTCTGGTGGCTGTCACTGCGCTCACTCTGGGTGCAAAGTGGAGGCCTGGTGTAGGGGGATGGGAGGGGGAGAGAGGGGGTCTAACGGGCAATTGTCTGGTGGCAAGGCATAGGACTCGGACAAGGGGAGAGAGGGGGGGCAGCTAGAGACCCGCCGAGCCAGGAAGTGGGAACAGGCAACACCCCTAAAAGCAGGGAACGCGGAACAGTCCCTGCCATGTCTGGTCCCATTGTCCAGGAGTGTCACCTCCCAGATACAAACGCAGACCACGGGCGTGTCTGGTCCCATTGTCCAGGGGTGTCACCTCCCAGATACAAACGCAGACCACGGACGTGTCTGGTCCCCGTTGTCCAGGAGTGTCACCTCCCAGATACAAACGCAGACCACAGTGGGCTTTGAGCCGGCCTCGTGGGACATCGGGCCCATGTCTGGCATGTAGTCTGCCCAGGGGACCATCTTGGGGAGTTTTCGGGGGGCTGCTTCGTGCCCGTCGCTATCACAGGGCTACAGGTGGCTCTGCAGGAGGCTGGGGGCTCGGAGGCGAGAGGCAGCCTCACGGGGAGGCGGAGGCCTCAGGCACGGGAGGGCGAGGGAGGAGAAAGGCTGGCCGCAGGGCTGACCTTCCCGCGGAGCCTGGGACGCTCCGTCAACAGCCCGTCTGTGTCCTCAGATCCTGCCCGATGCCTGGGACTTGCCACGAGATCAGCTTTCGGGGGTGGGGGGGGAGCTCCGTGACGGTGTGAGGCAGGGGGAGGGCTCACTCCGAGTGAGCTCGTGTTACCCCGCTTCGTGAAGGTGGGCCGAGGCCGCGGCTCAGGGTAGAACGGCAGGTTCTGGCCAAGTGAACCGCCCGTGCTGGGCAGAGAGGTGACTGGAACCAGGCGCCCCGCCAACCTGAACCTAGGGGAGCCCTGAGGCTGCAGGGGCCACTGCACCGTGTGTAGAAAAGCAACGTGGGCCCCCCGTGCCCTTTAAAATTTTCCGTTCACCGTGTTAAAAAAGCAACGGCGTAGTCATCTTGCTGACACATTTCCGAACCCAGCACATCCCCGATACCGCCTTTCAGCAGGTCCCGGCAGCCACATGTCAAGCACACAACAGCCACACGCGGGCAGAGGCGACCGCATCGGACAGCACGCGCTGGACGGCTTGGGCCCCAAACGCATCTCGAATGCTGACCGAGGGACACGCGGAAGCTCTCGGGCTGGCCTGCGGGGCCGGACAGGTGGCCGCACCGCAGCTGAACCCCGTCCGCGTCTGCCCGCGTCTGGCCGGCCGGGGCGCTGCCCGTGGCGTCTCTAACGCGTCTGCACCGTCCCTCTTCTTTCTTCTCTACCCTCATTCACCCCAACGTGGGCCAGAAAGAGAATGCAGGAGAAAAACAGGAGAGAAAGGGCCCGGCGGGTTTGCGGCTTGTTATTGGAGAAGAATCATGGCCACTAGTTGTTGAAATGGGGCAACTGACCGCGAGACCGCGTGAGGTAATTCCTTCGTTTCGGTTCCTGGGGCGCTGTCCACCACGTTTGAATTCCCTGGACAGTCGCTTGCTCTCGGCCTGTTTCTGGTCTGGGGCCAGGGCAATGCCGCTGGCCCGGGTGGACCGGCTCCGAGAGCTCGTAGCGCAGTGACGGGCCAGGGAACAGGTGTGACGCTCACCTGAACAGGTGTGACGCTCACCTGAACAGGTGTGTGCTCACCACATGGCACACGTCGAAATAGGAACGTGTACCAAGAGGCCTGGGCGACAGGACAGGGGGACGCAAGTCAGCTCGGGGTCTGGCAGCGCCTCGCGGCACACCTGTGACCCGCGTCTGGGGGGCGGGAGGGCTTGGCCTGGGGACGGCGAGGAGGGCGTTCTGGCCTGAGGCGTCAGCACGACCCTGGCACGGGGCGGCCACCCTGACACACGGCGGCCAGGAAGGAGACGTGGCTGTCACTGTTGGATTATTCTCACCGTGCTCACCTCACTGCTTGCTCTCTGGCCCTTCCCTGTGCTCGGTGCTGACCGCCCGCTACCTGGCTCCTCACCCTGCCCTCCTGGGACCTGTGAGTGCTGCTCAGTGCAGCTGCCACTCACCCTGCAGCCTGGGTCCCACTGATCCTAGAAGCCTGTCCCAACTCCTGGCCCTTTGTGCCTGAAGCACGCGAGCGGACCTGGCTGGGGTGGCAGGCTCGTGTCCCAGCACTGCCCTCGCCTGGGAGCGGCTCCCGGGGGCAGGGGGGCTTGTCCTGTAGCTGTGCCACCGGTGGGGCTCTGCTATGTGGATGGAAAGACGAGCCACACGGTGACTCTTCCGGTCCCCGTGTCCCTGGGGGCCCAGTTGCCTGCTGACGGCTGCTGGGCGCAGGCTGGGTGACATTCTTCAACCTCCGACCTTTCTGACGGGGGGTGTGGGTGGGGGCGGACCCCGCGCGTGGAGCGGCTGGGGGCCTTTCTCCTGAGTAAGGTGAAGACCGGGCTAGACCCCCGCCCGCCCCCGGCCCCCAGGGCCCTCTCCGTTTCTTGACCCGGGCCCGTTGGTGACCCGGCTCTGCCCCCGAGGTAAGCAGGGTCGCGGCCTCGTCACGCTTATCATTCTCACCCATTCAGCGGCGCGGGACCGGCCTGCTCCCGGGAGGCCGGCGACGCGTGTTGTCAGCGCCCTTTCTGTACCTTATCTTCGATTGCAGCAGAGAGTCTGTCATTCAAGGGCTTCAGATAGCGGCCGGCAGGAGGGGGCGGGGTTAGAGCCCTGGGGACCACCAGAGGCTAAGGATCCAGGAACCGTTTACGGGGGGGTCCAAGGCCGTGGGGCCGAAGCGTTTGGGGACCAGCTAGCACGTGGCCAGCCACTTTCCACGTTGCTGCACTCGACGCCCCGCCTGCAATAGGGCCCCGTCCCCGGTGAACTGGAGGACGCAGGTTCGGGGCCTCGGCCGATGCGCCCGAGGTTACGAAGCTTGGGGCCTGGCTCGGCGTCTCTGCAGACCGCACGGCAGAGGCTTAGGGCGCTGACCGTGCCGAGTCCTGGGACACAGCCCGCGCTCTCCCTTTCCCTTCCATTAGACGTCTGACAGGCTAAGTGCCAGGCACGGTAGGTGTCGAGGGCATCATGGGAGAAAAAGGCGGG
>NW_011889261.1:295812-297752 GCF_000151845.1 Pteropus vampyrus
GCTCTCTGGCCCTTCCCTGTGCTCGGTGCTGACCGCCCGCTACCTGGCTCCTCACCCTGCCCTCCTGGGACCTGTGAGTGCTGCTCAGTGCAGCTGCCACTCACCCTGCAGCCTGGGTCCCACTGATCCTAGAAGCCTGTCCCAACTCCTGGCCCTTTGTGCCTGAAGCACGCGAGCGGACCTGGCTGGGGTGGCAGGCTGGTGTCCCAGCACTGCCCTCGCCTGGGAGCGGCTCCCGGGGGCAGGGGGGCTTGTCCTGTAGCTGTGCCACCGGTTGGGCTCTGCTATGTGGATGGAAAGACGAGCCACACGGTGACTCTTCCAGTCCCTGTGTCCCTGGGGGCCCAGTTGCCTGCTGACGGCTGCTGGGCGCAGGCTGGGTGACATTCTTCAACCTCCGACCTTTCTGACGGGGGGTGTGGGCGGGGGCGGACCCCGCGCGTGGAGCGGCTGGGGGCCTTTCTCCTGAGTAAGGTGAAGACCGGGCTAGACCCCCGCCCGCCCCCGGCCCCCAGGGCCCTCTCCGTTTCTTGACCCGGGCCCGTTGGTGACCCGGCTCTGCCCCCGAGGTAAGCAGGGTCGTGGCCTCGTCACGCTTATCATTCTCACCCATTCAGCGGCGCGGGACCGGCCTGCTCCCGGGAGGCCGGCGACGCGTGTTGTCAGCGCCCTTTCTGTACCTTATCTTCGATTGCAGCAGAGAGACTGTCATTCAAGGGCTTCAGATAGCGGCCGGCAGGAGGGGGCGGGGTTAGAGCCCTGGGGACCACCAGAGGCCAAGGATCCAGGAACCGTTTACGGGGGGGTCCAAGGCCGTGGGGCCGAAGCGTTTGGGGACCAGCTAGCATGCGGCCAGCCACTTTCCACGGTGCTGCACTCGACGCCCTGCCTGCAATAGGGCCCCGTCCCCGGTGAACTGGAGGACGCAGGTTCGGGGCCTCGGCCGACGCGCCCGAGGTTACGAAGCTTGGGGCCTGGCTCGGCGTCTCTGCAGACCGCACGGCAGAGGCTTAGGGCGCTGACCGTGCCGAGTCCTGGGACGCAGCCCGCGCTCTCCCTTTCCCTTCCATTAGACGTCTGACAGGCTAAGTGCCAGGCACGGTAGGTGTCGAGGGCATCATGGGAGAAAAAGGCGGGCCCTCTCCAGGGGCCGACCTGCAGGGGACCCCTGGAGACCTGCACCGCACCGGGGGCCTCCGTTTCTAGTCATCAGCAGCTTCGCACATAGACGTGCAAGTGTTTAGTCACCTCCCTGTGACCGCAGTCACTGAAGCCAAGAGGCTTTGAGCTGAAGGCAGGCCACGGGGTGGCGTTTAGAGCGGATGCCGACATTAAAGTTCCGCGCAGCGCCACGGTGCTGTCCCTAAGGCTTTTTCCCTCGACGTCCGTCCTCCTGGGAGTCACCCCGGAGTCTCACCAGGCTCTTTTCTGATCTGGGGCCGCCCCACAGCCTCGTTGCCAAGAACGCTTTGCTCGTTCCTTGGTACACGTGTTCAGGAGTGTTTTGCACGCTGCGGATGGCGGCTCACTTCCCAGTCGTGTGGGACAGTGTGTTGACCGGGTTAAGGGGACAAGCTTTGGAGTCAGCCCCAAACGCCAGTTGCGTTCCACAGTGTACACGCTGTGTGGCTTGTAGGGAGCTGCTCGATGTCTCTGGGCCTCGGCTTTCTCATCCGTAAAGTGGGTAATAATAATAGTGTTGTACCCACCTCAGAGTTATTAATCCACAGAAAGCACATTAAAGACTGCAGGGAACATCAACGATTTAACGGGGGGAGGTGTTGCGAGGAGCTGGGGTGAGGCACAGACAAAGCAGGGTGGGCAGAGGAGCAGGCTGGGCTCCAACAGGGCGACGGCCACTTGACCCCAGCCCCGCCCTCCCGGGGAGGGTGCCTCGTGACCTTGCACGCAGGGGTCAAGAGGAAGCGTCGACCCTCCGG
>NW_011889261.1:298222-300417 GCF_000151845.1 Pteropus vampyrus
CAGCCCGCGCTCTCCCTTTCCCTTCCATTAGACGTCTGACAGGCTAAGTGCCAGGCACGGTAGGTGTCGAGGGCATCATGGGAGAAAAAGGCGGGCCCTCTCCAGGGGCCGACCTGCAGGGGACCCCTGGAGACCTGCACCGCACCGGGGGCCTCCGTTTCTAGTCATCAGCAGCTTCGCACATAGACGTGCAAGTGTTTAGTCACCTCCCTGTGACCGCAGTCACTGAGGCCAAGAGGCTTTGAGCTGAAGGCAGGCCACGGGGTGGCGTTTAGAGCGGACGCCGACGTTAAAGTTCCACGCAGCGCCACGGTGCTGTCCCTTGTCGTCGTCTAAGGCTTTTTCCCTCGACGTCCGTCCTCCTGGGAGTCACCCCGGAGTCTCACCAGGCTCTTTTCTGATCTGGGGCCCCCCCCACAGCCTCGTTGCCAAGAACGCTTTGCTCGTTTCTTGGTGCACGTGTTCGGGAGTGTTTTGCACGCTGCGGATGGCGACTCACTTCCCGGTCATGTGGGACAGTGTGTTGACCGGGTTAAGGGGACAAGCTTTGGAGTCAGCCCCAAACGCCAGTTGCGTTCCACAGTGTACACGGCTGCGTGGCTTGTAGGGAGCTGCTCGATGTCTCTGGGTCTCGGCTTTCTCATCCGTAAAGTGGGTAATAATAATAGTGTTGTACCCACCTCAGAGTTATTAATCCACAGAAAGCACTTTAAAGACTGCAGGGAACATCGATTTAACGGGGGGAGGTGTTGCGAGGAGCTGGGGTGAGGCTCAGACAAAGCAGGGTGGGCAGAGGAGCAGGCTGGGCTCCAACAGGGCGACGGCCACTTGACCCCAGCCCCGCCCTCCCGGGGAGGGTGCTTCGTGACCTTGCACGCAGGGGTCAAGAGGAAGCGTCGACCCTTCGGCTCCAGCCTGCCGCTGGTCACAGCTTCGCCCACGGGGTGCTGGTGCCCTGGCACCTCTGGGTTGTGCGTGCTGGGGCACCGGGGGGGCCTCGGAGGGTCCCAAGGCATCAGCGGAGAAGGTCAGAGGCAGGAAGGTGGTGAGGGCCTGGGGCGAGGGACCGTCCAGTCACGCGACGTGACGCTGACTAGGGCATCGGGCCAGCAGGGTCCAAGGACGTGCAGAAGGGGATCCAGCAGACAGCATGAGACACACACCCCGGTGCCCGTTCTTACTGTGTCCAGCGTGCAAAATAACACACACACGTGCTGACACCGAAATGCTGTCCTCCCAACCGGTGACCCGACGCTGCATGGCAGGGCCCCGAGGACGGGCTCGTGACTAAACGTCGCCAAATCTGTGCTTTCTCGCCAGTGGACTCGGCGCTGAGCCCGAACCGAGCTCCTCAGGCCCCCGCTGCCATCGCCCGGTGAATGCACCTGCTGTTCGAGCAGCTCCGTCCGCTCCGCGCCAGCTGAGTCACGCGCGGCGTCACGCTGGGCTCGTGTTAGCGTCCTTCCTTTGTGAGGCGGCCCCAGCCCTCACCTCCCATTCCAGCATCCTGTGCCCTGGGCCTCTGGGTCGCACTTGATGGACAGCCGTGAGCGCCCCGGCCCCCGGCCCATCTGGTGGGTGGCGGGGACCCGCCGGACCCCTCGTCTGCAGAGCACGCTCTGCTCTCGTGATGCCGCAGTGTGGCGGGGATGCTGTGCCCAGCACGGCCCCGGCTCTGAGCGCCACGCACGGCGCCCTCCCCAGCTCCGTGCCGCTCCGCCGTCCGCACCGCCTCCCACGCTCTGCTCCGGCTCCCGAACCGGCCAGACCCTCCCTCTTCCCGACGCGGACCTACACCCAACGCTTCTTTCTTTCCTCCGCATCCAGGCGACCTCGATAGGTGTCGTCTCCTTTATACTGTATCTGAGGGATCGTCGGGCCAGCGGCGTGCGGGTCAGCTGCTACCCCCTGGGCAGAGCATAACCTGACCCGTCGTGTCCGCCACTTTCCACGAGCCCGACCCCCACCACGGCCTGTTCCAAACTGCCGAGGGTTTAGCAGCCAACAGCAAAAGCGAATGAACAAGTCCGTATCACGAGTATATAGAATAATCTTTCCCCGCCGTAAGCAATCTGGGCGGCCAGCCCGTCCAACATCTGTGTGGAATCGAAGTCTGAGGCCCAGGCTGGCGAAGTGACAGCACCAGATCCCGGACGGGGGGCAGGGCGGCCGCTAGGTGACCAGCTCACGCCTCC
>NW_011889261.1:300467-301355 GCF_000151845.1 Pteropus vampyrus
GGCCAGACCCTCCCTCTTCCCGACGCGGACCTACACCCAACGCTTCTTTCTTTCCTCCGCATCCAGGTGACCTCGATAGGTGTCGTCTCCTTTATACTGTATCTGAGGGATCGTCGGGCCAGTGGCGTGCGGGTCAGCTGCTACCCCGTGGGCAGAGCATAACCTGACCCATCGTGTCCGCCACTTTCCACGAGCCCGACCCCCACCACGGCCTGTTCCAAACTGCCGAGGGTTTAGCAGCCAACAGCAAAAGCGAATGAGCAAGTCCGTATCACGAGTATATAGAATAATCTTTCCCCGCCGGAAGCAATCTGGGCGGCCAGCCCGTCCAACGTCTGCGTGGAATCGAAGTCTGAGGCCCAGGCTGGCGAAGTGACAGCACCAGATCCCGGACGGGGGGCAGGGCGGCCGCTAGGTGACCAGCTCACGCCTCCGTCTCACGCCCTTCGCTGCGTTCTGCTGGCTGCGGACACTGACCTGCAGGTGAGGGCGGTGGGCTCTACCGCCGTGTCTCCTGACAGCACGTGGCCTAGTGTGAGGCCGACCAAGGGCCGGTGAGCGAAATCACACTCCGCGTGACATCATGGGTGCCATGTGACCGCCCAAGCAGTCATGGCACCGAAGGCAAACTCTACCCCTCCCTCCTTACTGCACGACACCCACGGGAAACAGGCGACTTTAACAGCAGACAGGCCCGAGCCACCTTCCAGTACTGGGCTGCGCAGGGGACAGCGTCCCAGCGTCAGGTCCGGAGGTACTGCTAGGAACTATCCTCGGAGACACTGGTTAGTCGCACGTCCCTTCTACCCGGCTCTTCCCCCTGATTTACGGTGTTTCGTGAACCTTTGCAGCATCGACCGCCACGTGCTTCATTTTTTGATTTTGTTT
>NW_011889261.1:301405-303983 GCF_000151845.1 Pteropus vampyrus
GGTGGGCTCTACCGCCGTGTCTCCTGACAGCACGTGGCCTAGTGTGAGGCCGACCAAGGGCCGGTGAGCGAAATCACACTCCGCGTGACATCATGAGTGCCATGTGACCGCCCAAGCGGTCATGGCACCGAAGGCAAACTCTACCCCTCCCTCCTTACTGCACGACACCCACGGGAAACAGGCGACTTTAACAGCAGACGGGCCCGAGCCACCTTCCAGTACTGGGCTGCCCAGGGGACAGTGTCACAGTGTCAGGTCCGGAGATACTGTCCTCAGAGATAAGAACTATCCTCGGAGACACTGGTTAGTCACACGTCCCTTCTACCCGGCTCTTCCCCCTGATTTACGGTGTTTCGTGAACCTTTGCAGCATCGACCGCCACGTGCTTCATTTTTTGATTTTGTTTTCGGGGTCCCCCCGCCGAGATGTCGGCTCCCGTGGGAAGGCATTCTGTGTGTTTTGCTTCCTACTGAATCCCCAGCGCCTGGAACGGTGCCTGGTACACAGTAGGTGCTCAATAAATTTTTCTTGAATGGAGGACGAAGTGGGTTTGGGGGAAGCTGGGGCCACAGGCGTCAAGCTGGACTTTTCCCGCGGAGCCGCCTCAGCCTCTGTGCCGGGGACACTGTCCACCGTCCAAGACCAGCAGTGACGTGCCAGCCTTTCCTACGAGTGACCGGCCCCACACCGAGGGCACCGCTCCGCAGAACACAGTTCATTGTGCGTTCGCTTTCTGTCTGGTCCTTCCAATGAGGAAACCGAGGCCCAGGCGCATAGGCGACTCCCCAGGGTGCCACCGCTCGGCCTCGGGGCTGGAGCCTCCGCTCTGCTGGCGTCCAGACCTCTGCTCACTGGACTGCGCTCTTCCTGGGGCTCCATTAAATTCGTTTCTCCGCCAGATAATAGCTAATGTTTTAAATGATTACCTGGGTCCAAAAATCTTTTATCGGGTGGAAGCATGAAACTCGATAGGACAACTACCGACGAAGGAGGCACATAAGATACTTAAATGGACGTAGAGATCGAATCTCGGTATGTGAAAAACCCGTGTCACTAATCACCCAAATTCCTTCCCCGTAATGGAGTTTAATTACGATTATAGCCAACTGCAGTTGCGTTTTCAGGAATTCAGAAGGGACATATCGGGCATCTCCCCTCTCCGATGGATTTGAAGATCAGAGACCACGTGACGGGCACAGGAAGGAAAAGAGTGAGGTCTCCGTGTCTCCCCCTCGCTGTCTCGATCCCTCTCCATGGCTCTGTCCACGCACACATGTGCACGCACATGCTCATGCACGCACACACACGCACACATGCGTGCACACATGCACGCACGCACATGCACGCACATGCTCATGCACGCATGCACACACACGCACACACACACACACACGCAAGCACGCGCACACACACACACACACACGCAAGCACGCACACACACCCCTGCAGATGCCAGGACAGTCGTGGGTCCCTCGGTAGGTGGTGAGAAGCCTTTGGAAGGGCAGAGGGCCGTGGGAGGGTCAGATGGCACGGCCAGTGGAGACAGAGCTGAGCCTGGGGGCCTCGAACGTGGCTTTCCTCCTGCGTCTGTCACTAACCGGCTGAGCATCCAGACCAGTCGTGTCCTTGGGTCTCAGCGGCTGGTGGACATGGCAGTCTTGCTGCTGTGACTGGTCAGTAAGGGCCGACGAGTGCTTTCCTGCCCTTTGCTGCAGCAGTCACGTTAGGGACCAAGCGTACCAGGAGGCCAGCAGCTCTCCAACCCTGAAGTGCGTGAGCATCTCCTACTTGGCGACCTGGCTTCCGGGCCACATTCCCAGGGGTGTCTACTGAGGGGGTCTGGGGCGGCCCGAGGGCCTGGAGATGCCGATGCTGCTGGCCCGGGCGCCTCGCTTCTGGATGCGCAGTTCTAAGGTCGCGGGAGCCCCCAGCCCCCAGGTAGATCAGAGCGACACTGAGTTTTCAGGGTCGGCTGCCACGCTGCAGACTGACCGCCGCTGAGCCAGACCCTCGTAGTAAGAAGAAGAGTAAAGCCGGGAAGTGGAAGCGGGTAGGGCTGAATCAGACGGAGGTCAGCGGTCTCCGGCAGGCGTGCTGAGCGCTGCCCACGGCACCGGGTGCCCCCGCCGGCCCCACGGAGACGGAGGAGGGGGGCGGGGGACCACATCGCACCTTCCCAGCTCCCTGCTGCATCGGTGAAACTTTTACCCCGCTTTCCAGGAGAAAATAAGACCAGGGACTTGTCCCATGTCACACAGCCACCCAGCCATAGATATGCCGGGCATGCCGGATGACACGCCAGACCTTCTGGCTTCAAAGCCTGTGTGCCGGCCATCATGTGGCACCCTGCCCTGTGCCAGGGTACGCCTGTGACCGTCCAGGTGCGGGGTGCTGCAGGCTCGGGGCAGGTGGAGCACAGAGAAAACCAGACAAGAGATTGACCGAGGGAAGAGAAATAGTGAAGGGAGAGGCAGAACGTGCAGAAAAAAAAAAAAAATAAAGACGTTTCCATGGTGACGAGCATCACAAGACTGCTAACAATATTTAACGTGGGTACCACTGGGGCAAGGACAAATCA
>NW_011889261.1:304669-307300 GCF_000151845.1 Pteropus vampyrus
TGAAACTTTTACCCCGCTTTCCAGGAGAAAATAAGACCAGGGACTTGTCCCATGTCACACAGCCACCCAGCCATAGATATGCCGGGCACGCCGGATGACACGCCAGACCTTCTGGCTTCAAAGCCTGTGTGCTGGCCATCATGTGGCACCCTGCCCCGTGCCAGGGAACGCCTGTGACCGTCCAGGTGCGGGGTGCTGCAGGCTTGGGGCAGGTGGAGCACAGAGAAAACCAGACAAGAGATTGACCGAGGGAAGAGAAATAGTGAAGGGAGAGGCAGGACGTGCAGAAAAAAAAAAATAAAGACGTTTCCATGGTGACGAGCATCACAGGACTGCTAACAATATTTAACGTGGGTACCACTGGGGCAAGGACAAATCATGGAAGAATTGAGGAGGAGGTGACAGTGGCTTTGTGGCTTGAGAGCCTCTTTCGGGTCGGCCCAAGTCCCCTGACTCAGGTAGCAAACCCTCAGGTCAGGAGTGGATTATAGCAACTCATATAAAGTGTAAATGACTGATCCGGTTCGGAGCACAGGCTGTCAGGGATGTTTGTGTTTCAACAGGGAAGGAAATACTAAGCCAAAGGAATGCATGTCTAATTGTGGAATTTCAGATCATAATGGAGACTCAGGGCCGAGTAAAGCGGCCTCCCCACTGCACGTAAAAGAGAAATCCTACGCTATACAGAGGCTTCCTGCGCTGCTTCTGCCAAGCACAGGTCAGACACTTTTCCGGAAGAAAACTTGGCTTGCGGGCTCCATCCTGAGCCTTGGAGAGGCACGTTAAGATTGGGAGAAGGCTGCCCTCAGGCCACTGGCCTCTGACTAAGGACCGGTTCTTTCCTCCACTTTCCGTGGCATAGTCTTCTTCCTGTTCAGAGTGGCCCCAGGGCTGGCCATGGAGCGGACACCACACCCCTTAGTGGTGTCCACCACGCCCTGCAACTCTGTGTGGCTGGCCACCTGGAAGTCAGGGCAGCTGCCTTCCCTCCAGTCCAGCAGCCCCCGCCAGCCCTTGCAGCCTGGGGTCAGTGACGCCAGCAAGTGGAGCCCAGGCTTCCTGGAGAGAGGTGGCTTCGGGGAGCGAGCCTTCACCCTCTGTCATTCGATGGGAGAGAGTTTCCTTTGCTCTCGAGTCGGCCACCCGCCCGGAGGTCAGGCCCAGCGGCTCCCGTCCCGATGTTGACTCTTCTGGTCAGAGCTAAGCGTCTGGAGGCTCGGCTCTTCCCGTTGTCACCTGCGTGCTCCCTGACACCGGGTGACTGAGCACGCAGAGTCCCTGCTCTCAGACACCCTGATCCGCTCCGGCCACGTGTGTGGTCTGCGCACTGGGCGTCTGTGGGCTGGGGCGGAAGACGCGTCAGCGGAGGGGTGTTCGAGCTGGGCTTTGCTGAAGCAGGAGGCTTTCCGAGTGTCCTCAGCAGCCGGGCACCGGTGAGCTTTAGCCACAAGGACGTTTTGTAGAATCATCGGCGGGCACTATGGCAAGAAAGGGCGGGGCCCAGCACAGAGGCCGCGTCTGCCGTCGCGTGCGGCGCGGACACCGAGCCCCTTCTCACAGGACCCGGCGGTGGCTTGCGCTCTGTCAGCGGAAGGTTCGGTTCTGGCTTATCGCTTGTCTGCATACAGCTGGCAGTAAATGAATGCTCCCTCCCTTCCGTTCCTCTACTCCAGTGTAACGAAGCGTCCGCTCCCTGGGCAGGCTTTCGGTCGGCCTCATCTTCTCCCCCAAATGGAGGACGGCAGGTTGGGGGGACTTTGCCTCTGGCCCGCCCCGCGATCGGAGGGCTCCCGAAATGGGCCTGGCCCACAGCCGCACCGCCTCGGCCCTCGCGTCTCTCTCTCGCCCGAATCCCGCGTCCGCGGCCGGCCGTGGACTTCGCAAATACCCACTGAGCTCTCCGTCCGAGGCCTTCGCCCTCCCGCAGCTACTCGCGAGGCAAGTGCTTGGCTGACGCAACCTCTGCAGTGTACAGAGGTGACATGACTCCGAGTCACGGGGCTGACGGGCGCGGCAGAGCCAGGAGGTCAGCTCCCCAGGCCGCGCTCACCGCGGTGCCGTCCTGCTTGTCTTCGCTCCAAGGCGAGGGGCTCCCCGACGGCTGGACGGTGACACGCGCATCTGGACGGTGACACGCGCATCGTCCTAGCTCCTCGTCGGGCCTTGTCTTAGGGGCCGCACAGCCGGCGTGGGCGTCGGTTCAGTCGGACTCAAACGCCAAAGACCGAATTCTCTTGTTGTCACGGGGCGGCCTCCCCCGAGGCCGGGCCGCTCATGAGGCGGGAGCGGGTGGTTCACGGGGCCAAAGGCTCGTGCTGTTCAAGCTTCCGGCTTCGATGCTCTCGTTGGGTTGTTTGCTGGTTCCCTTCAGTTTCGTGCCAGCGTCTGCACTGTACACCGTTCCGCCCCCGAGCTGTGCGTCCATCTGTGAGGGGGCTGCAGAGCCCTGTCCTAATCGCTCTGGGATTGTGTGTGTGTGTGTGGGGGGGTCACAATCCTGTGACTAGTAAAGCTGCTGTGTTTTGAGCATCTCCCACGTGCCACTCCATCTGCATCTGCTGCCTGCAGTCAGCGCAGTAGCTCTGCTGAGGAAGCCCTAGTATCTCCACTTGACAGATGAGGAAACCGAGG
>NW_011889261.1:308636-315513 GCF_000151845.1 Pteropus vampyrus
GTCCTGCTCAGCCCGAGCCGGCTCTGAGGACGCCGAGCTGGGAACGGGTCGGTCTTCTGGGCCTTGAGCCGGAAGCTGCGGTGACATAGCCCCGCGGGATGCCGGTGTAGGCTCAGGGGGTGGTGGTCATACCCCTCAAGTGCCACTGCCCCCGATCCCCATGGTGTTCTGGTCTGACCCCTCTGCCACCTTATGCTCCGCATCGGGTCTGCCCGTCATGCTCCCCGTCACCAGCGTGGCCGCTGCTCCTTCTCCCTTCCCTGTGAGACAAGCCGGCGTCCCAGAGGCCGGAGGCTTCAGGCCCAGGGCCGCAGCAGGAGCTAAGGTAACACGCTAAGGTGTTCAGTCCACTTTTCTGGGACTGTGGAAACAAATGACCACAAACTTGGTGGCTTAAGACACAAACTTGCCGCCTCCCAATTCTGGAGGCCGACGCGGAACTGAGGTGCTGGCAGGGCTGGCGTTCTGAAGCCTCTGGGGTGGGGGGCCGGGGGTCCTTCCTGCCTGGTCACGCCAGGCACCCTTCGGCTCGTGGCCACACCACTCCGTCCCCGCCTCCCTGGCCACGCGGCCTCCCCTCCGCGTGTCCCCCTCGTCTCTCCTAAGGCACGTGTTCCGTTCCCAGGTTCTGGGGTTAGCACCTGGACACCCATTTGGGGGGCCGTGGTTCAACCCGCTACAGGCGTTAAAAGCAGATAACGCTCTGATATGTTATCAACGCTGTGCCATGGCTGCATTTTTGAAAATGGAGCTTTGCGGTTTTAATTCACAGAATGACACACGGTGGAGAGCTGGGCACCCTCGCTGGCCTCACGGGCAGCCGGGCAGCATTTCGGAGCGAGTTTTATTGCCTGCTTGTGTTTTCCCTCCAGTCACACCAGCGAGCAGCCCCCGAGCCAGGGGGGCGTCCCCAGCGGGACATTTTCTTTCCCGGGTGGCTGTGGGAGAAGCACCGTCAACTCCCAGGAGCTAGAAGCAGGGGCGAGGGTGCTCCCCAGGGCTCTCTGAACCAGAGGTAATGTGCTGGACACAGAGGGTCCGTTCAAAGCTGCGCTTTTGCAAAACCCCTGCCTAGGGACAGGTGGGTGGCCATGTGCCTGCCAGCTGGTCCTGGATGGGGCAGGACCGAAGCAGAGTTCCCTCTGCTAATTCCCGGTGCGTGTGTGTGTGCGCATGTGTTTGTGCGTGCACGTGTGTGCGTGTGCGCATGTGCATGTGCTTGTGTGTGAGTGTGCGTGTGTGTGCGTGTGTGCATGTGTGTGAGCGTGCACGTGTGCTTGTGTGTGTGCGAGCATGTGCGTGTGTGCGCATGTGTGTGCATGTGAGCGTGCGTGTGAGCGTGCGTGTGTGCGTGTGTGCGTGCGTGTGTGCGTGTGTGCGTGTGGGTGAGAGAGAGAGACAGAGGCACAGAGCGCACGGGCGGCGCGAACGGATGGGAGTAGTCGGTGGGGAAAGCAGACTGGTCTAGTTTTCATAGCGAGCTCCTCGTTTTATTGACTCTACTCTGCCTGCCTTATCTTTGCAAGAAGCACATTTTTTCCAACCGGCTCTATCCCCCAGGCTCTTTGGAACGAAGCCCTCGCTCTGCTCCCCGCCCCCCACTCTGGCTGGCCGGCCGTGCCGGGCGACCTGGCCGGCAGAGATGACCGGGCGAGGCGGCACCGTTGCCCCTCGGAGCTCACCACAGCTGCCCGCCGGCAGATTCTCTCCTAATTCGAGAATCACTCTTTATGTGAAACTGCCCCTCGGTTGGGCTTCAGGGCCTAAAGATTAAAAGGGAAGGTCAGGAGAGGCCGCGGGAATGGTGAAAGCCTTGGACACGGGCCTCGAGCAAAAGAGCATCACCCTGCACGGGATGGCGCTGGGCGGCCGCCAGCCCGGGTCCCGCCCGGACGCGGGAGCGGCGAGCATTCGCACCTCCGGAGCCCGATGTCTTTCTCCGTAGGGCCTCTGCACACCCTGCAGCCCCGTCTCTCTGTGGCTCCAGACGCCCCCTCGACGGCTCAGAAAAGCAGAAGCAGGGAAGAAAAGCTCTACGTCTGTTGATTTTTCCGTGTCAGGTAAACAAATGGCAACATCCGTGATGTCTGCACGGGCGGGTCGAAGTGCCGCGTCCTGACGTGGGCTCCCCCGTGGGGCGGACTTGGCGAAACCCTTGGACACGCTGGGCACGAGGACCCAGCGCCCCTCAGGCGAGGCCCCCCACCTGGACGAGGGCGATGCTGCCTCCCCAGCCAGCTCGCTGGGAGGGCTGAAGGAGACAAGTAATAACTTGTTTTTGTTCTAAGGAACTGGGCTAAATGCTTTTCACAGGTCTCTCGTTCATCGAGGGGCTTACACGTTTCACGGGCGCGGGAACCCCGTAAGGGGAAATAACAGGCAGGATCTGGGGTGCGCCTCGGTCTGCCCGGACCCAAACCCCGGATTCATAGCCCTGCTGCTGAGCACCCCCACTAATCCTCCTTCCCGTTACGAATTTGCCGGAAACACGCGTTCCATTTCTTTGTTAATCTCTGCAGGGTCCTCTATTTTTTTTTTCCATAAAAGGAAAAATAAAGGCTTTTTTTTTTTTTTTCCTGACAACACAAGTCACACACTGGTTTCTGGGGTCCCCTTACCCTGAGACAGAATATGGGGTACGCGGGACAGGAAATGTGGGTTCGGCGTAAGCACTGAGGAGAGCCTGGTGCTGGCAGCCATCTGGCCTGCACGGCCATCTCATGTCCCCACGTTCCCCAGCAGTCACTGGGACATCTAAGTATCAGACGTCGTAGCGAGAGTCGGGGAGACACAGGTGGACAACATGTAGCACTCGACTCCCTTGGAAAGCTCAGAGCCCGAGAGAACAGGGGTGGACGCCCGCGGAACCGGCTTCGGGGGGGAAGCTTCGCCCAGCCGATGACATTCGACCTGGGTCCCAAACGGTGAGTGGGAGCCTGCCATGCAGCGGTGTGGGGTTCCTTGTCACTGCAAGTGCTCGGAGAGAGACGGGAAGGCCACCCGTCGGAGGCGTGGCAGAGGGATCGCTGGGAGACGGGCCTGGGTGACCGCGAGGGCCCGTCCCAGCCCACGATGCTACAGAAGAGTGCATTTGTGGGGCACCGTCGTGCTGGCATATTAGTTACCGTCCATCATCACATTGCTCCCGGTTCATAGCCGGGCGGGCCCAGAGGGGGGGCCGCTGTCAGCCCGCGGAGGGTCAAAGCGGGGTCCGGAAGCGGGGTCCAGAAGCGGGGGAGTTCGCCCCTTCTTTGCCCTAAGGGTACGTATCTCTTTACACCTCCCAGCCGGGTAGACTGAAGTGGGGAGCTAAGATGGACTTAGGGACAGCATGTGGACGGAAACGCTTTGCCCCTCTGCGCACCTGGCGGAGGCAGGCCCCCTCACGCCCAGGTGGGCTCATACCCTTCCCGGCCGTGCGGAACCTCTGAAGCTGTCCCCTTTGCTGTGGCCCTGCTTGCCTGAGCGTGGCGGCCACCTCAGGCTCCCCGCTGGCCACCCGGCCAGGACCATGCCCGTCCCCAAGGAAAGCCAGGGAGACAAAGAAGAAAGTCCACTCAGCCCCTCCTAGACCTTGCCACTGAGCTTCTTGGCCGGAGAATACTTGATTGTTCGCATTCTTTCTCTGCTCAGGTGAGCACAGGTGCACGCAGGTGGAACCACCGTCCTTCGTCCTCACCTGCAGGTCTCAGAGGCCCCACTGACAGGCGGGCAGACAGACCTGCTATTGTCGCCTGCATGGGGTGGCATATCAAATGCATCTTAAGAAGGGCTTGGGGCTTGAGGCTCTTGGGTCTCCTGAGCACGGACTGACGGGAAGAAGTGGGGAAACCTTGGGAACTGAGGCGTTCCTTCTGGGCATGGGGTTTGGGGGGGCAGAACGTTTGGGCAGCTGAGTCCAGCCACTCTCTCGGTGACTTCTCACGGTCAGTCAGATGTCGAAATAAGTCACTTTGCTTCCATCCTCCAAAATACAAACTTGGCTTTCACACCCGTTAAACTCTGGGGCTGGTTAACACTTCAGGTTTCTCCTGAGATGTCTGTCAAGAAGGATTAGCAGCCAGTTGATGGATGTGGGTTCAGGCTGCAGTGAACTCGTAACATCCACTCGGCTCCTGAAGGCTGGCTCTCTGTCCCCTGCTGACCCCTCTGGGCCCCCCAGGGTCAGCGGGGACACGCAGCCTCCTGGGACCGACTGCAGGGTGGGCACGGATGCCACCTTTTCTGGGAGCCAGGAAGGACCCTAATCTTATTTTTGCCAGAAGAAGTGCAGGAAAGATTAACCCAGAACTGGCTTCTTTACAGGAGTGGCAGGGGCGGAGTGTAAGCAGTCGGGGTGTATGTGGTGTGACGCTTCTTTAAAAATCCTTTTTGTACAATCTCGGCTTTTGGAATCATCTTAATGTTTTATTACTCAAAAAAGCCAAGTCATTCAGGTTGGGGAAAGAACCTAAAACGGAACACAAACAAACAGATGGGTCCAGTCACACTGCGGGAGGAGATAGAGCTAATCCCCGTGGCTTGTGACCACGGTGCTGTCACCACGTATCCTTGGCATGAAGTCAGAAAGAACTAGAAACCAGTATTGAACTCGACGCAGTCGGTTTGCTTTTCCCGGTGGAGTGCGTTACCAGTTGTGAAACTCAGGTGTGGATGTTCTACTTGGGCAAATCAGGGAGTTTTGGGGGACGGCGCTGAGTTCCTCCCCGTTGGAGAATGTCAAACACGCAAAGGGAAGGGCTGGGATGGACCGGCGACGCTGGCTTCGGGGGGGGGGGGCCGCCCCAGAATGAACTCGCCGCTTTCGCTGTATGTGGATTATGTCTAATACACACGTCTAACGTGATATGTCTACACTACGTTTAAATACGTGTGACCAGGACAGCGAGTTTATCCATACGTTATCAGTCATTATTGGAGACCTTTTTTTCCTCCATTGTGAAAACACCCCCATCTTGTTAACTAACACAGCCATCCCCTCACTTTTCTAGTCTCTGTTTCCATGAGTTTGGCTTTTTTAATTTCGGCTCCACGGGTGAGCCCTCCTGCGTCTGTCTTCAGCTCACGTCGCGAAGCATAAGGCTCTCAGGCTCCACCCACGTTGCACGAAAGGCAGAATTTCCTTCTTTGTCATGGCTGAATAGTACTCGTGTGTGTATGTGTGTGTGTGTGTGTGTGTGTGTGTGTGTGTGTAAGTCCCACACCTTTTTTATCGATTTGTCCACTGATGGACACTTCGCTCGTCGCTACACCTTGGCCGTTGTGAATAATACCGCAGAGAGCATGGGTGTGCAGACAGGTCTCCAGTAGCTTATTTCATTTCTTTGGGATCAATTCCTAGGGCGAGGATTGCTCGTGCCTACGGAAGTTCCACGTCCAGCTCCCCGAGGCGCCCCCGAGCCTTCGCTGCAGCGTGAGCCCCGCGTCTCCGAGCCCCCGGAGTGTGAGCGGGACGCGGTCAGCACTGCGGGGCTCGGCGTCTGCGTTTGCATGAGGACCGCACACGCGCACTCCACTCTGCCGCGCGCGCGCGTGCGTGCGTGTGCATCTGCACACGGGTCTGTGGCGTGCACCCGCTTTCTCTCGCGGACATACAACGTACTTTCTCACTGGGCTAAGAAATAGAACCAAGGAGGAAAAGTTCCGCAAATCATGAAGGATTTCACCAGGAAGCACAGGCGAGCTCAGCTGGCACTGTCACGTCTGTGCTGGGTTTCCGAGTGCTTCTGTGACCACGGTGCGGCTCCGGCTGCTGAAATCTACGTTCTCGTCCTTGGTCCTTGGCCCGGCTCCGTTGGGTTTGCTTTCTGGGGTGCGCGAGTGCCCTCTGGTGGGTGTTTGACTGGAAGCCTCGAACGGAGGATGCCCTTTGCTCTCAGATGGAGGACAGACAGAACACCGTGCATGGCCTCTGAGAAGATCAGGGACGGAAGGGACGGGGACCCAGCCCGCCCCGTCCCCCCACCCGCAGCCTCCCGCCGCAGTGTCAGGCACCGCGCACGGTCCCATCGGTGCTGTCCGGTGACGGAACATTCTCCCCCAGCGCTGTCCGGGATGGCGGCTGCCAGCTATGAGCACTTCGCGTGGCCACGGAGACTGAGGCCCCGGCCTGTGACATTCACACGGCATCAGGCAGACGACTTCGGTGTACGGGTCAGTGACGTTCGTGTCCCTGTGCCACCACCTCTGTCCAGCTCTAACGGGTTCTTAACGCCCCCCAGAAGAAAAGCCCATTCCCAGTAAGGAGTCTCCCCATCCGCCCCCAGCCCCCCGCCCCTGGCCGCCGCCGGTCTGCTTCCTGTCCCCGCGGATCCCGTCTACTCGGATAGTTCTGAGAAGGGGAAGCACATGCTAAGTGACCTGTGCGTCCGGCTTCTTCTGCTGAGTGTGTTTTCCGTGCCCTTTCACAGTGTGTGCGTGCGTGTGCGTGTGCATTGTGTGTGCATGTGTGTGTGTGCATGTGTGTGCATGTGCGTGCGTGTGCGTGTGCATGTGTGTGTGTGCGCGCGTGTGTGCATGTGTGCATGTGCATTGCGTGTGCATGTGCATTGTGTGTGTGTGCGTGTGTGTGCATGTGCGTGTGTGTGTGCGTGCGTGCTTGGTCTGGGGGCGGAACTCGGCGGGCAGGCGTCCCGCCCGCAGGGCGACGTGGAGGGGTGAGGGTGACAACGCCTTCTCCCCATGGATGCCCAGGTCACGCACGCAGCGCAGGCACCGAGGGCGCAGCCCCCAAGGGGCGGTTTTAACAGTAATTGCGTTTTCCGAGCGCCCAGCCCTGGACCGAGCTCGGGGGGAGCCGTCCAGGCCCAGCAACCGGCGGGGCCAGGTGACCTGTCCCAGAGGACAGTGACGGAGCCCCCAGGCCCTGGGACAGGGT
>NW_011889261.1:315563-316081 GCF_000151845.1 Pteropus vampyrus
GTCGTGGAAAAGAGCGGCCGAGAGCCGACCGCGTATCTGGCCAGCATGGCTCGCGCTAAGTGGGGCTGGTCACCCTCAGACCACACCGTCCCTGCGTCCCGAGCGTGTCACTGAACCACCGGGTCCGGAGCCGGGGTGGGTCTTTGGGCAGCGGGTGGGGACAGAAGCTCTAATGGTTTCCCAGTCATCGATACTGGAAAAAATAGTGTTGCATCAAACACGTCTTTAGCGTGTTTAAGGGGGGTCTGCGCACACTTAGCTTTCAAGGGTCCAACGATGGATGCTCTATATTCCTTAGAGTCCTATCAGGGTCTCTTGGCCTTTGGGGCCACCTTGACCCAAGGATCACCCAGGGGTCCAGCCCCCTCAGTTGGTCAGATGACCGTGCATGAGAACGTACTGTGTGGCTCGGTGGCACCTACAGTCGCAAGCCGAGGTATCCGCAGCGGCCCCAGAGCTGATGCCGGGGCCGGTAATCACGCCGAACGGGAAGACTGGTTCGGGGGACGCAGAGCTCA
>NW_011889261.1:316131-317174 GCF_000151845.1 Pteropus vampyrus
GAGCTCGGGGGGAGCCGTCCAGGCCCAGCAACCGGCGGGGCCAGGTGACCTGTCCCAGAGGACAGTGACGGAGCCCCCAGGCCCTGGGACAGGGTGAGAGACCCGCTGGGGTACCGTGGCCTCCATAAGTCGAGTTTCCTGGGCTGGCCTCGCTCACCGAAAACAGAGTGGGTCTCCTCACTGAGTCACTGTGTCGTCTGTGACCTTGTTTCTCACGCTGGGGGCGCTCTCGGCTGCAGGGGGCAGCTCCAGAACGCACACGGCACAGCTTCCCGGGTCACCAACTCCAGGGGACACGGAATTTAAGTCGTTGTTTGAAGTGGGGGGCGGATCCATCGTGCAGCGGAGTGCACTGCCCTCGTCAGTGTTTAAAGGCAAATATGGACCTTTGGGGGACACTCTCGTCGCGCAGGGCCGGCCCGGCCTCCGTCCCCGGCCCCCCACAGTTCTCTCTCACCCCCCTGGGCCTTCCTGCTCGCCTGCTCCTTCGACGCATCTGCGGGACAGCCCGACGCAATGCGGAGATGAGACGCGCGGCTGTGGAAACCGGAGCCTTTGCTCGATTACGTCGTGGAAAAGAGCGGCCGAGAGCCGACCGCGTATCTGGCCAGCATGGCTCGCGCTAAGTGGGGCTGGTCACCCTCAGACCACACCGTCCCTGCCTCCCGAGCGTGTCACTGAACCACCGGGTCCGGAGCCGGGGTGGGTCTTTGGGCAGCGGGTGGGGACAGAAGCTCTAATGGTTTCCCAGTCATTGATACTGGAAAAAATAGTGTTGCATCAAACACGTCTTTAGCGTGTTTAAGGGGGGTCCGCGCACACTTAGCTTTCAAGGGTCCAAAGATGGATGCTCTATATTCCTTAGAGTCCTATCAGGGTCTCTTGGCCTTTGGGGCCACCTTGACCCAAGGATCACCCAGGGGTCCAGACCCCTCAGTTGGTCAGATGACCGTGCATGAGAACGTACTGTGTGGCTCGGTGGCACCTATGGTCGCAAGCCGAGGTATCCGCAGCGGCCCCAGAGCTGATGCCGGGGCCGGTAA
>NW_011889261.1:317638-320884 GCF_000151845.1 Pteropus vampyrus
GGTGAATGAATGAACGGGTGAATGAATGAACGGGTGAATGAATGAATGAATGAATGAATGGGTGAATGAATGAATGAACGGGTGAATGAATGAATGAACGGGTGAATGAATGAACGGGTGAATGAATGAACGGGTGCCCACTCAGAGGAGGACCGCGAGCTGCCAAGTCATTGCAGTTTGAGCGCCGGGTTTTCTGTTCTGCCTCGAGGATGCCGTGGCCTCCACGGCCGCCCAGGTCAGACCCGCTGGAGGGGACTCAGCGTTGTCTGGTCCACGCCCCCCGCCTGGTTGTGCCGGTGACAATGACTCCCCCTCCTCCGCGCTGCCGCCCACGCTCGCCCCCCAGCCTCGCCCTCGGTCTCCTGCCTTTCCGTTTCCTGGCGTGCCGTCTAACACGCAGAGGCACGCCGCCTGTCCCCCAAACGCTACCTTTTTAAACAGACTAAACCATTTATCTGCCAAATTTCCTTCCTAAGCTGCATGGGCCACCAGCTCCTGATACCTGCAAAGCGTCTTTACTTTTTTTTACTAAAGTGGCAAACGCACTCTGCTCACGCCCCGGATGCTCTGTCGGGAAGAGGCCGGGGTGCAGGGCTTCGTTTGGCCCCGCTCTGCTCTAGGGCGTTGGCTGTTCACCCACAGTGTGTCTCCTGTACCCTCAGCACTTCCTGCGACACTTGACTCCCGCTGAGCTGTGTTAGACGTGCTCAAGTCCCACAGTAATGGGGGTGCTGACCGTAGACTGACGTGCACCCTACAGACCAGTGGTCCACTAAGCCCGGGCTCTGGGCCGGCAGCATCGGCACCGCCTGGCCCTGTCTGAAATGCAGGGCGCAGTGGGTCCCGTCACATGCACGCGCAGCTCCGTCCTTCACAGTCACGTTGGCTCAGCAACCAGTCGCTCTCCTCCAAGCAATGCGAGAGCTTCATGCAGACTGTGCCCCGACCCCGTTGCCCCTCGGTCCCGGCACATTGCACGTGGACAGTGGGGCGGCGTGGCAGCCGCAGCCGCGTCTCAGTCCGATGTCCCCCCAGTTGGACAGAGAGCTGCCCGTCTGCCGCCATGCGCGCCCCGGGCTTTCTTTGTTGCCCGCGAGGTGCACTCGGCCGCCCCGTCCCCCGCATCTGAAGGAGAGCAGTAATAAAGACGGGCTTGATCTGCGCCAGCCCTCGGCTGGGCCCCGTGCTATGCGCGGCATCCTGTAACCCGGCCGAGCCGCCCGAGCCCCCGTGCTGCTGACAGTCACCTGCAGCAGGTAGACAGTGAGGGATTGTTCGGAGCGCAGCGCTGTGCAGTCAAGGGGAGATAACAGAGGCGCAGGGGTCAGGGCAGCTGCCCCGAGCATCTTTCATCTCTGACTTATATCGGCGGGGTGGAAAGTGTGGCATCGGCCGGGCCCGCCCGGCGGTCAATGCCGCCTTGTTTCGCCCCCCGCTTATCTGCCATCGCTCTGATGTCACAGGTTTCATTTGGGTAGCTGACTTCAAAGGTGCTTTTCAAATTTTTTTAATTTTTCTATTTCAGAGATAATAGCCCAGCTTTTCAAAAGCATTTTGCTGTGCAATCAAATCAAACATTCTTAAACGGACGGGGCCAAGTTAACCCGGCCCGGGCCCAGAGGTTCCCAAAAGGTTGCCAAGAGCTCGGTGCCAGTTCTGACAGGTGGACAAAGGGAAGCTGTGTTTGCTGTCCTCGGCCACTGGGTCCTTCTCTCAAACCCGTCCGCCTGCTGAGATTAAAGGAAAAAAAAACACAAACACCCCCCGCCACGCGCGCCTCTCTGTGCGAGCTGATGCACCGGGGTCTCCTCCGCCAGGCCGCCTGCGCCATCCTGGGATGACCAGGCGGCTGAGCCCAATAACGGACGGACGGACGGTCCCCGACGGACGGGCCACTGGCTCCGCGGGAAAAGCCGACTTGAGCTCCAGCTGTCACGTTGCCGGGACTCGGCTGTTATTTGAGGCCGTAGCTACGCAGGGCCACCGCCCCCCAGTCTGTGGCCTGTCCCCCGCTTTGTTTCCATGCATTGCCAGCTAAGGGCTGGGTGCCCCGCCGTGGAGCTCACGGTGGCCTGACCTCGCTCTAAGGTGGCCGGAGCCTTACATGGGGGATGTACCCCCCGTGAACGGTGACGGCGAACGTTGATTGGCACGTGGCATTTTCCGGACTCGGAGCTAAGAGGTTTCCAGACGCTGTCGCACTGAATTCTTACACTGTCTGTCTGTGGCCGTTTCATCCACGTTTTACAGACTGGAAAATCGAGGCTGAGAGAGACTGGATTTACGCTCACGTGTGTCTGCTTCCAGAGCAAGCAGACTGGGTGTCCCATCGTCCCACCGCCGGTGGCCTCTGAGGAGAGGGAAGTTCAGAGGGGAGGGAGAGAAGGGGCCTGTGGCTTTTGACCAGGGGACGTCTTTCCAAGCCTCAGAGGAGAGAACTCTGTAACAAGATGGGACGAGGGGATGCGTCGCTTTGTCGCCTTTAGAAAATACAGATTTCTGAGCCCGAGGCCTGGGGGTTACCGATTCCGTCGCTCCGGGGTGTGACACTGGACTCTGTGGTTTAAAACGTCCCCACCAGGAGCTCAGTGCATCTCCGGGCCTGGGGACCCCCGGCCAACTCCAGGGTGAGCTCCGGCCGGGTCTGGTTCGCAGGCGAGTCCTCCTCCTCCTGAGTCCAGTCTGAAACACTGCCTGGTGAGAGCACAGGATAATTGAGCCCCTGAGACTGCACGGTGGCTCCGGAGGGTCACGAGCTCACACTTTCTCTGAGGCTCTTAGAGGGAACAGCCCTGCTCGGGGACCAGAGCACGTGCTGGGCGGGGCACGGGCAGGATGGATTAGAGTTCGACATGAAAAACAATCACGAGAAATGAATGGCACAGGGAAGGGCGGGGGTGGCCGCAGCCATGCGTGGAGGCCAGATGGGGATTTACCTGTCACCCAGTGGCTGTGCATCCCGGGGCTCCTTCGGCACTCGCTTGGGGACAGACAGAGTCATTCGAAATGACGGTGCCTTCAAGCTGGCCGAATCGACCCCCTTCAGGCCTCGGGCTCAGACACCTGTATTTCCCAGGTGCCACTGTGGGTTCTGATGCGGGCAGCCCAGGGACTTAGGCCAAGCTACTTCCTTCTCGCAAGGTGGTGCTCGCCCGGTCGGAGGTTTCTCCCCTGTTTAAGGGTACCCCAAAAAGAAGGTGTTCGAGCCGCCGCAATGCTTCGCTCTCTTGCTCACGGTGCCGAGGC
>NW_011889261.1:322099-327572 GCF_000151845.1 Pteropus vampyrus
GCGGGCCGGCCCGCATCCCGCCCGCCCGCCCCACGTCCACATCTGGGTGGCCTGGACGTGACAACGAACAACCTGAAACTGCAGTTTGAGGCAGAGACAGAAATGAGAACAGTGGCTTCCGGGGCTGAGCGGGTGGGGCAGGGGTGTGCGCGTCCGGTGGGGTCGGAGCTTCCGTTTTGCAAGACGAAGCGTTCTGAGCGTGGATGGTGGCGATGGCTGCGTGAGCTCGTGAGTGTGCTTAATGCCACTGAGTCGCACACTCGAAAACGGTGAGGATGGGCATTATGTCATGTGTATTCTGACGCAATAAAACATCTGTAGAACTATAGGAAAGAATAGGTTTTTCAGTAAATGAAATAGCTTGTTCGATCATCAAAAAAATGTACACGTGAACACACATGCATGCAGTTTGAGATCTCCCTGGTACCCGACGCCCTGACTCCACGAAACTCTTCACATCTCATTGATCTTGAAATGGATCATGACAGGGCACAGTCGCCCGTTTAGACAGCTGGCAGAGTAACCATCGGAAGGGACCCCATGCCACGAGGCCTGGGTCCCATTCCTTAGCTCCGTAACCAGCTACGCCAAGAACTTAACCTTTCTGAACTCATCCGTCAGCTCAACGATGAACGGAAACGGGATCAGAGATTTCTTTCAGCTTTCAGCGTAAACCATTAGGTATTTCCTGCGAAGGTGAAGATTCCGCTGTAATCTCAGTAGGATGGACGGGAATACGCATCACGCTGTGAGCGGCCGCTCCTCGGGGGGACGTGAAAACGGTTCGTCAGGTTCCAATCGGCATTTCGTAAGCGGGGACGGAACAGGAGATGCTGACGGTGTTGCACGCGGCCACGGCGAGCGCCGTCCGGCGAACTTTATATTTCCGTTCCCTGGCTGTGCTATACTCGCCGTCTCGTTTCTGAGTCTGGGGAGGATGGGGCATGTCGGAAATGCCAGAGAGATGGCTGGGGGAGCAGGTGACCGCCCTCTGAGGACCATTCCGGGCTCGTGGACCTCCGCGGCGTCCGCCTCTGCATCCCACGTCGCCCCCGCCTGGTGGGGTGGCTCTCAGCAATCAGACAGGGCTGAAGACCTGCGCCCACTCCGCCCGCGCCTCTCCGCCCGGCCGCTGTCTCTGTGCGTGCGCCTCCTCTGGACATTTCATGGAAATGTGTGACCTCCTGGGACCGGCTCCTTTCACTGGGCGCAGCATGTGCAAGGTCCATCCGTGTTGTAGCCCGTGCCCGTGCTTCATTCCTGATTATTAGTGAAACGCCCACCTGTGCGGGGCCACCCTGCTGCTTACCCACTCGTCACTGCTCGTCAGACGGACTTACGTGGTGTGATGCATAGTGGGGCGACCAACGGTGCCGTGCACGTCCGCGCGTGGGGGGACGTGTGCCTCACTTACCTGGGAGCGGAAGTGTGGGGTCCCGCGCTAACTGAGTCTCAGCTTCCGAGGTGTTTTGCAAAGCACCTGCACCCCGCAACTGAGGCCCCACTTTCTCCGTGCCCCATGGGTCTGATCTGCATTTCCCTGACCACGCGGATGCTCGAGCGCCTTTTCGGGAGCTTTTTAACCATTTGTATCTATGTCTTTACAGAAATCTCTATTCAGACCCTTTGCCCATTTTAAAAGCTGGGGTGTTTCCTGATCCCTGACTTTTCAGAGTTCTTTATGGGTTCCGTATATGAGATGTGTGATTGGCAAGTAGTTTTTTCCTGTTCTGACCTGTCTTTCCCCTCTCTTGATGGCACTGAAGATGAGTTTCTTGCCTCCAACGGGAAGGGCACGACATGAACACAGCACGAGAGCAGCGTGCTCCCAGGCACAGGCTGCGGTGATTTGGGGACCGGTGTCCGTGCACTCCTCAGGGAGTCCGTGTGGATGCTTTTGCGACCGACTATTTCCGTCAGAATAGCAGCCCGTTTAGTTAAAAAGGCTGGGCGGCTGGGGTTCGTCATCACTGGGCTGACGGAGCGTTGACTGAACCGACCCCCCAATCGTTAAGGAAAAACTGTCCGTGGGACTCACCGTCTGTCGTGGCAGCGACGGGCCATGCGGGCCAGCCCACTGCGCTGGAGGAGCAGAACCAGAGCCGGCTGGGACCAGGAGAGCCAACGCGTGACAGCGAGTGACGACGGAGGCGAGGACCCAACCGGGTCCCCAGAGCCTCTTGGAGCAGAGGGCCGGGCGCCCCGTCCGCGAGCCAGGCCCGGCCCCCTTCCCCACACCCCTGTGGCCGCCCTTGCCACTGCCTGCCCTCGCCGGGGACCCTGACCGCTCCGACTCCCCCTCCTGCGAAGCAGGGCTGGGGAGTGGGTGTCTCGGCTGCGCTCGGGGTCCCAGCCCGAGTCCTGGGTGGCTGCCGTGCCAGCAGAGGTGGCCCGTGCACTCCACGTTCCCCTCTGTTTAGCAGCCGGACCGTCCCCGGCAGCAGCGGGCGTCTGTGCACAGACTCTGCCAGCGCGGCGCTCTGGCCCGGGGTCCTGCAGCACGGAGCAGATGACGGGACGGCAGGCGGTCGGTCCCCTTCTAGGGAATATGGCAAGGACTTCTTTAACGCGATGTGACAACTAATCTCTCCACAGCATCTGAGCGAGAGCTTTTAATTACTGCCGTGATACGCGCACGTGGCTTCCGGCAGCTCGGCCGCTGCGCAGGGCGCGTGTCAGAGCGGGGTGGGCGGGTCCCCCCTCCTCCTTCCCCCCCACCCCCCGATCTACTCCCCTTTCCCTCCTGCCTCGTTTCCTCCCTCCCCTCGTTCATTCTCGGTTTGTGAGAATGAGCTTATTGGTTTTCTGCCTGGACATAAGGCAGGTCCTTATCCCTCCTCCCCTTTGCGACGTGGCAGTGGACCCAGCGGTCAGGGGGCACGGAGGTGTTTGCCCGGCCTGCCGGCATTCGCACGAAGCCCTCTTTGGGGGCGTGTGTACGTGCTGCTATGCGTGAGCCTCGTGCAGGAGGAACAGGGACCACGGCCTGAGCCTGGGGCCATCGGCCAGGCCAGACCTTCTTCCAGACCGAGAATTAAACTGTGACCCAGTTCCGAGCCCGTGTCACCATCATGCCAGTATCCGTATTGTCCGCCGTGAAAAACTGCATAAGCCTCTTGACTCTGCAATGACAAGTGTCTGAATATTAGAAGATTTCAGGACTTTCCACTCGAGATGCTTCGAGTGGTCGGTTGGGAAGAAAGTCGGAAACGGCCGTTTGCAAATCTCCCCGCCTCCAAGCAAAACGGTGTAAAAGACGCCAAGAAAAGTTTCAGGACGCGGAAATATTGATCGGACATGGTCCGAGCACCACAGTGTCACACAGCGAAGCATTTTCCGGAAGTCCGACACACACCCGCACGGACACCTGTGTGCTTTAGAGAAAGAACGTGGGTTAAAGACGAAGAATCTGAACTCACTACCGATGCCCGCCGTGGCAGACGGAGGTCCCCACGCAGGGTCCCCTTTGCACACTCAGCAATCGTCCCCTCAGCAGTCCAGGCCCGGAGGGAGTCATTCCCCCCGAGGTCCCATCCCCAAGGGCAGGACGAGCTTCGAGGGCCCGTCGCTGAGCCGCCTCCAGTTCGGTTCCCCCCCGTGGGGAGACGGAGTGAGGACTCTGGACGAGCTGCTGGCGGGGAGGAGGCTGCGTGGCCCAGCTCGCCACGCGCCGGCCACACCGACCCACGCGCATTCACGAAACCCGGTTCCCAGGACACCGGCAGGTGCTGGGCAAAGGGGGCTTCTGCAGCAAGGGAAGTGTGGGCTGCCGAGATAAACAAAATAAACGGATTCCCCGAGTTGCGGGTCTCCCAGAGCCCCGAAAGGCTGACGAGCTCGGCAAATTCCCCGAGGGCACGCAGAAGTCACACTTCCCAGACTTTTCTGATTACAAAACCAAAACCCTCCCAACCGTGTAGTTTATGATTTATTCTTAAAATTAAGTGTCCCAAGACTCTAGATTTTCACTAACACATTCTGGGACGCGCTGCCTGAGCGGCCAGGAGACCTGAGCAGATGCCAGAGAGACGAGCGGGCCCGAGGAGAGCGGAGAGACGCATCCGAGAGACGGCCGCTCCCGCGCCTCGGCCGAGCTCTGCGTGGCAGGTGGCGCCGGACAGGTGGCCGATGCTGCCTGAGCCTCGGGTGCCACCTCCTTTTGCCGACATGCCCCTGATTTGGCTCTGACTGGCTGTCCCCACACGTCCGTGAGCGACCTCGAGGACAAAGCTGGGCTACTTGGCCAGCACCCCTGCTGGACAAGGCACTATGCCTGGCAGACAGGGCACTGTGAGAACCCCACCCAGGACCTGAGAAGGCCGTGCCCGCCCTACGCCCGAACTACTGCCTCGCTCGCGAGACCCCAGATTCAGTCCACTCAGGCAGGCGGCGTCAGCGGCAGGAGGGCTGATGGGGAAAGTCCGTTCTCGACACTGCAGAGTCAAAGCAGACGGTGACCGAGTGTCCTCCTGACTTTTCAAAAGCTTCCTGGCTCTGTCCACGTGCAACGTCCCCAAGGCAAAGGGACTTGAAAAGAAAGCGCCCCCTCGTGTGTCTAAGTTGCGACCCGTCACGCGGCTCAGCGGGCCGCATGGGGACCGACGGAAGCCACTGTGACTGAGACAGAGGCGAGAGGGGACAGGAGTAGCAGCGTGCGAAGGGCCGGGTTGGAGCCTGCGAAGGGCCAGGTTGGAGCCTGCTGCTGCCTCGTATGCAAACGGGGAGGGGCACCCGGGAGCAGAGGCCGCAGGCTGCGGGGAGCCCTCCCGAGCACCGTGCTGAGTCCCTGAGTCCAGGGCGCTCTCCCGTTGCCTGTCACAGCCCGGCCATCCCAGTCTGCTCCCACGGCCACCAGCTGCGTCCTGCTCACCTGTCCATCGTCCACTCTTCTGCTCCCGCCACGTGCCTGGGATGCCCCAGGCCTTGGTCTGCACCGCCCTGCTGAACCGCCACCTCCGCAAAGGCGCGCGATGCGCCTCTGGGTCGGTCTCCGCAGCCCCAGTCACAGCGTGCGGGGCTCCGTGGGTGCCTGCCACGCCCACGCCCCCGCGTCTCTTTGACGCTCTGCGTGTCACTTGTGTCACCACCGAGTGTCAGGCCATCTCCTGCCGCTGTCCTCGCCACATGGCGAGCTCGCCCCTGCCCGTCAGGTCGCAAGCATGTGAAGGAGCGTCCTCGTGCCCCGTCAAGGCGTGTGGCCTGTCCCCGTGAGGAGGTCCTAACAGATGCGAGCATCACCCCACCCTCAGCGAGGAGAGGGGCAGGGGCCGCCCCGCCTCGGAGGGCCACGTGCAGCGTGCACCTCTACGTCCCCCAGGGACGGCGGGACATTTGGACGCAAGGAGGCTGAGGTGAGGCTGAGTTCCCGCTTTTCCACCCTAGCTCGCCTGTCCCTGCTTCAAGGCTGGAGGACTCGGAGAGAGGGGACAGGGCAGCCGTCAGGGCACCGTGCTTGCAGGCGCCGGCAGAGGAC
>NW_011889261.1:328417-328838 GCF_000151845.1 Pteropus vampyrus
ATGCGCGCGGGCGCACGCGGAGGCAGGGCCGGCACCTGCGGGGACAGCTGCGGGGGGCGGGAAGCTCTGCCGCCAGCGCCCCTCCCTCAGCCGGCCTGGCGGGCCTGCTTCTGGCGGCTTGTCACCGAAGCTGCTGGAGTTAAAAGGAAGAAGGAAAAGAGGAGGAATCTTTAAAAGGCGGGAGGAATCCCACGGCGCGCGGGTGGGACGCGGGACGAGCTGGGGCTGGGCGGGAGCCGGCGCGGGGAGGCCTCCCTCCCGCGCTCGTTTCCCATGATGCGCGGGGATTCGCGGGAAGGACCGCGCGTGGTTTACCGTGCACCCCCTGCACCCCGTCCTTCCTTATCCGACGTTTAGGGCGTGGCTCACATCCTGTGCCAAACGCGGGGGACGCAACTCCTACGCACCCTTAAGACTCGGC
>NW_011889261.1:330128-332362 GCF_000151845.1 Pteropus vampyrus
CCCCGTCCTTCCTTATCCGACGTTTAGGGCGTGGCTCACATCCTGTGCCAAACGCGGGGGACGCAACTCCTACGCACCCTTAAGACTCGGCTTCGACTCTCCCTCGCCCAGGAAAGGCCCCGGCCCTCCGGTCCGCTGCGGCGGCCTCCCCCTGAGTCCCCTGCACCTGGCAGCTGCGCGGCACGGAACCCAAGGCCCCCGCGCTGTGACTGCCTGTGTACCGAGCACAAGGACCGTGTCGGGGCTCCTCCGGGCGCTAGCATGGGCTCTAGAGCCAACTTTGCACTTACAGATGTTCACCCAGTGATTCCTGAGAAAGGCAGAATCTCACCTTCAGGGGGCTCAGGTGTACTGGGGAGCTGGGCACGTACCTGGCCAGCCCGGTGCTGTCACTGGGCCCGGCACAGAGAAGAGCACTACCGCCCCAGTTCCAGCCCCCGAGTGCGGAAGCGGCCCTGTGTGGAGACCACAGCTTTCCTGGAGATGCTGGTTTGCACCGTTGCTGCTAAAGCTCAACGTAATGGCCAGGCATCCAGGTCCCTCTCGTGTGACTTATTCTTGGGCAAACCCTCCCCCTGCTTGGAGATGAAGCCTGCCCTAGTGGCTCACAAACTTACACCGGGCAAGGTGACATGTCATGTGCATTCATTTGGAACTTATACTGGGCAAGGCGCTTCAGGTGACACAGCCTAGGAACATGTCATGTACGCCCATTTGGACATAAGCCGTTAAAGGTTCATACATTCCAGTTTTAAGACTCGAGAGCCGCTTGTGCCTCAAATCAAGGCCACACTCCGAGTTCCTGAGTGTGCACGGGAAGGTGGTCTGCAGGCCTCCTGCCTCGGTGACTGTCCTCTCCCCAGACACAGCGTGGCAGCTCGGCAGGCTGGTCACTGGCCCGGGAGGCCCTCTGCCCTGGTCCATGGGCTGAGACAGCTCCCCTTCACGACTCCCCTGAAGCTCCGTCCTCAAGCTTCCTTTCTGGAGGGGAGCTGAAGACAGGGGCTCGCGGGTCATCACAGAAGCCGTCCAGGGAACCAGATCCTTTCTGTCACGGGACAAGGGCTGTCGGGAACAGCTACGAGCATGTGGGGGTGCCGACGCAATTCTCAGTCTTTAGAATAGTTAACTGGGCAGAAGAAACTAGAAACAAGTAAGGGGACTTTCAACCTCTCTCAACGGTCATTGAAGTAACAGCTGCTTTTATTCCATGGGTTATTCTCTGATAAAGACACCGAATTTTCCATGGCTCTGAAAACATAAACCATGCTTAGAAAAGAATATTTTTATAAGAAATCTCTAACCAGATGTTTAGGTCTTGGAATACTCCAAAGTAGCTCTGTGTTTCTAGAGAAAAGCCTAAGAAAAATAGACAAAAATAGTTTAAAAATAAGTGATTTAACAAGTTTAGTGATACTTTAAAATGTCAAAACCTGGAATCGGTAGCTTAAAACATGTGCAAAAAGCATCTAAATTAAGCAAACAGAACAATGCACACAGGAACGGCTGCTGCCCTCCGTCCACTGCCGGGACCAGGTGTGACTGAGACAGAGCCCATCACACGCCCGGCGGGGGACAGCCCTGGGCCGCGTTTCAGAGCTGGCTGTCTGTGCGACTGCTCTGGGTCGTTCCTTTGGTTGTCAGCTTCAAATGGCAGTGGTTGCACTAAAAAGAACAGGCACTTTACAGACAGACTGGAGTCCTGTTCAGGCTGGAGTGTTACCTCAAGCCACCTCCTGTTGGTCAGCTAATAGTTATCAGTCACACTCACACACGTGCCCACGCCCCCACGCCTTGTTCTTACATTCATATTTTGAGTAGGAACACAGGGCGTTAGGCACTCTGCTAGCACGGGGGCGGGGGGAAGGGGGACACAGTGGCATGTCTTAGACATGCTCCTGACACAGCTTTATTTATTGACAAGTGCCATTTGCTGTGTCTTGGTGTCGGTGGCCTTTGTAAAATGGGCATGAAAATGCTAGTCCCCAAGCCATGCTGTCCCAGCTCGGATAGCTCACTAAGGGTGCCGGCGAAACTCACGTGGACTTTTGACACTTGTCTTGGATGTGTGCTGTGCCACAGATTACAGCTTCTGACATTCGTAACCAAGTTCAGTGAGCGATAAATGGACTGGTGTTGGCTCTGACCAGTTACTCTGCCTGGAGAGAGAGACTCCATCCGTTAGAATCTTCTTCCCATTTCTCAGGTTTAGTTTGAGTCTGTTTTTGCTGTTT
>NW_011889262.1:0-1287 GCF_000151845.1 Pteropus vampyrus
TCCAGGCGTCTGTGCCTTCAGAGGCTGAAGATTTAAGGGTCGGAGAGTGCCATGGAACCCTGCGGAAGAGGGACCTGGGAGTGGGAAGTATAACAGCATATGCATTTGTTCTTTGACTTTGTACATTTACCTTTCAAACATTTCTAATGTTGCAGGGAACACTCTGTACCGTTTGAGGGTAAAAGGAAGGAATAGGGTCGCCTTAAATAGTGGTTTCCAGGGTAAAGAACCAAGACTACCATTTTGACTGATACAGAATAGTCTTTGAAGCAGGGACAAACAATGGAGAAGGGACAGTGTATCTTTCTATCTTGATTTAGGTCATCAGATTCGTTCCAGTTCAGGTTACAAAAGATACCTCAGCCCTTAATTGGACTTTTTATAAAAACAGTGTAATCTTAGCTAATATATTGACTATCATTCTTTGTTATGGGAACGTAGAGCGTTTCTTCATTAAATATTTCATTAGTTGGGAATGGTGGAAGCAGAAATAGATAACTAAAAGCTTTTCTTAAAACAGAGGCCACATTTAATTGTATCAGGAAACTTCATTTAATATACAGATATCTGACCTTTAACTCCATTATTTTGTTTGTTAAAGAAATGAACTCACTTATTTTTGTTGTATTTTTTTTACTCTCTCTCTCTATTTTTTTAGCAAAACCAGAATTGATGATTCATGTCCTACATCAAGTGTTGAAGACTTGGGCTTCTCTACCAAGGTAAAGTGCTCTTGAGTGAAATCATTTTTCTGTTCTGAATTTAGTTCTGTTACCTACTCTTAAAATTTACTAGTGGTCTACCTATCATTGTTTGTGTTTGTAATGGAAAATTGGTCAGTGCAAACCGTTTTATAGAAATATGACTATTTGAGTCTTTTTCTTTTTTTTACTCTAGTAGGTACTGAAGGTGGGGACTGAAAAAAAGAATGGGCTGGAAAATATGTAGTTATAGGAAAATTATATTGGAAAGGTTTCTTACGATGGAGAAGATATAAAATTTGATCAAGGATAAGGATTCTTAATTTTACTTAAAAAAAAACAATAAAATTCATGCTTAAATGAAATCTTTAATGGATCTCATTACTTATTGTAATAATCATGAAATCTTCTTGGTACTTTTTACATCCAAAACTACATAGCATATTATTTACCATTGTTCTTTGTTTTTTGTTTTTCAGTTCTTATTTTGGTATAATACGGTTGTTAGGAAGGAGATTGTTCTTTATTTCTTCTCTGGGTTTGCATTTAGACTAAAATAATAGTAGAAATTGTGGAAATTTACAAA
>NW_011889262.1:3349-4017 GCF_000151845.1 Pteropus vampyrus
GCTAAAAATTAATAAAAGAACAACAAATGAAGCCCAAAGTCAGCAGAACAAAGTAGATAATAAGAATTAGAGCAGAATTAAATGAAATTGAGAACAAAAGGACAATAGAAAACATTAAGGCAGCAAAGTGTTGGTCTTTTAAAAAGATCAATAAAATTGACAAACTACTGGTTAGATTCACTTAGGAAAAAAGAGAAAAGACAGACATAAACAAAATCAGAAATGAAAGAGAAGTTATGACAGATACCACTGAAATACAGAGTATCATACAAGAATCCCATGCAAGATGATACGTCACCAAATCCAACAATCTGGAATAAATGGACAAGTCCTTAGAAACATACAACCTTCCTAGATTGAATCATGAAGAACTGGAAAATCAGAATAGACTGATCAACAGTGAGGAAATAGAAACAATCATCAAAAACCTCTCCCAAAGTAAGAGCCCAGGACCAGATGGCTGGCTACATTAGTGCATTCTCCCAAACATTCAAAGATTAGTTAACACCGGTTCTCAAACTTTTCCAAAAAATTAAAGAAGAGGCAGTACTTCCTAACCCATTTCATGAGGTGGATATTACCATGATATCAAAACCTAGTAAAGATAAAAATGACGACAATGAAAAACTATAGATAAATATCTCTGATAAATACAGATGCAAAAACCC
>NW_011889262.1:4067-5449 GCF_000151845.1 Pteropus vampyrus
GATATTACCATGATATCAAAACCTAGTAAAGATAAAAATGACGACAATGAAAAACTATAGATAAATATCTCTGATAAATACAGATGCAAAAACCCTGAACAAAATACCAGCAAATCATATACCCAATACAATCAAAACATCACAATCAAATGTGCTCTATTCCAAGGGCACAAGGATGATTTAACACACACAAATCGATTAATGTAATATACCATGGAAAGAAAATGAAGGATAAAAATCATATGATCATATAAAGTAGATGCAGAAAACATATTTGACAAGATATTATATCCATTTATGATTAAAACACTTAATAAAATGAGCATAGAAGGAAACTATCTCAACATAATAAAGGCCATATATGACAAAACCTCAGCTATCATCATACTTGATGGTGATAAAAATAAAAGCCTTCCCTGTAGATTCAGGAACAAGGCAAGGCTGTCTGCTATCACCGGTATTATTCAATATAGTGTTGGAAGTCCTAGCTAGAGCAATTAGGCTAGAGAAAGAAACAAAAGGCATTCGAATTGGGAATGAAGAAGTCGCATTGTCACTTTGTGCAGTATACGTGATTCTCTATAAAGAAAACTCTAAAAACTCCACAGAAAAAAACTATTAGAAACAAAAAACAAAGACAGTAAAGTTTCAGGGTACAAAATCAATGTAGAAAAAATCCATAGAATTCCTATGCATTGACAATAAATTTTCCGAAATAAATTCCATTTGTAATTGCAACAAAAAGAGTAAAATACCTAGGAATAAACCTAATGAAGTGTGTGAGGGACCTATACACTGAAAAGTATAAGACATTATTAAAATAAATTGAAGAAAGCACAAAAAAATGAAAAGATATTTTGTGTTCATGAATTGGAGGAATCATCATAGTTAAAATGACCTTATTACCCAAAGCAATATACAGATTTTATGCAATCTCCATCAAAATCTCATTAATATTTTTTAAAGAAAAAGAACAAACATCAAATTTCTAAGGAATTAAAAAAATACTCCAAATAGCCAAGCAATCTTGAGAAAAAAGAATGAGGCAGAAGGTATCACTCTGCCTGACTTGTAATTATATCCAAAATTGACAAAAATAAAAATACCATGATATTGTCAGAAAAACAGGCACACAGACTAGTGGAAGAGAAATGAGAGTCCACAAATAAACCATATACATATATATGTGTATGTATATGTATGTGTGTGTATGTTTATATATACATATATGCAAGTAATTTTTTAAATTTATTTTTATTTTTTATTTATTATTTTTTGTCTTTTTTAAAAATTCAATTTATTGGGATAAGATTTGTTAATACAATTATATAATTTTCAGGTGTATATTATTTGACATCTATATATTATATATATTCTAACCA
>NW_011889262.1:6375-8839 GCF_000151845.1 Pteropus vampyrus
GTTCAGATGGTTGTCACTATACCTTGCTGACGATTTCTTTTGCTGAACAGAAGCTTTTTAGTTTGATGTAGTCCCATTCATTTATTTTGGCTTTTCCTTTCCTTGTTTTTGAGGTCAAATTATGAAATCCTCTTTAAGTCCAAGGTCCTTGAGTTTAGTTCATATGTTTTCTTTTATGCACGTTTCAGGTCCTCGATTCAGGTCCTTAATCCATTTTGAGTTAATTTGGGTGTGTGGTGATAGACAACAGTTTAGTGTCATTCTTTTGCAGGCGGCCTCCCAGTTTTCCCAGCACCTTTTATTGAAGAGGCTTTCCTTTCTTCACTGTATGTTTTTGGCTTTTTTTGTCAAATATTCTTTGCCAGTATAAGTATGAGTGTGTTTTTGGACTCTCGATTCTGTTCCACTGGTCCCTGTGTCTGTTTTGCTGCCAATACCATGTCTGTTTTGCTGCCAATACCATGCCATTTTGATTACTGTAACTTTGTAGTATAATTTGAAGTCAAGCAGAGTGATGCCTCCAGTCTTTTTTCTCAGGATGGCTTTGGCAATTCAGAGTCTTTTGTGCTTCTATACAAATCTGATGATTTCTTGTTCTATTTCTTTAAAAAATGCCAATGGGATTTTGATGGAGATTGCATTAAATCTGTACAATGCTTTAGGTAATAAGATCATTTTAACTATGTTGATTCTTCCAATCCAAGGACATGGAATATCTTGTCATTTCTTTGTATTTTCTTTTAATAGGGTCTTGTAATTTTCATCATATAGGTCCTTCATATGTTTTGTTAAATTTATTCCTAGGTGTTTTATCTTTTTTGTTGCATTTGCAAAAGGAATTATTTTTTCTACTTCTTTTTCTGACACTTCATTGTTAGAGTACAGGAACACTATGGAATTTTTAGTGTTGATCTTGTATCCAGAAACTTTACTGTATTTGCTTATTGTTTCTAGTGTTCCTAGGATTTTCTATATAGAGAATCATGTCATCAGCAAATAGAGACAGTTTGACTTCTTCATTTCCTATTTGGTTAACTTTATATCTTTCTCTTGTCTGATTGCACTTGCTAGGACCTCCAATGTTATATTGAATAACAGTAGTGATAGTGGACATTCTTGCCTTTTCCTGATCTTAGAAGGAAGGTTTTTAGTTTTTCACCATTATGTATAATGTTAGCTGAGAGTTTGTCATCTATGGCCTTTATTATGTTAAGGTACTTTCCTTCTATATTGATTTTGTTATGTGTTTTGATCATAAATGGATGCTATATCTTGTCTAAAGCTTCTTCTGTATCTATTGATATGATCACATGATTCTTATTTTTAAATTTGTTTATGTGGTGTATCATTAATCAATTTGTGTATGTTGAACCATCCCTGTGCCCCTGGGATGAAGACCACTTGAGAGTGGGGTATAATCTTTTTAATAAAACACTGCTTTGAGTTTACTAGTATCTTATTTAGGATTTTTGCATCTGTGTTCATGAGAGATATTGGTGTGTAGTTTTTTTTGTGTGTGTTATCTTTACCAGGTTTTGGTATCAGAGTAATATTGGCCTCATAAAATGAGTTAAGAAGTATTGCCTCATCTATGACTTTTTGGAAGAGTTTGAGGAGAATGGTATTACATCTTTGAATGTTTGTTAGAATTCACCGGTGAAGCCATCTGGTCCTGGAATTTTACTTTTTGGTAGGGTTTTGATGATTGTTTCAATTTCCATACTGCTGATCTGTCTACTTAGATTTTCCAGATCTTCTTGATTCAGTCTAGGAAGGTTGTATTTTTCTAAGTACTGGTCCATTTCTTCTAGATTACTAAATTTGGTGTTATATACTTTTTCATAAAATTCTTGCATGATCTTTTGTATTGCTGTGATGTCAGTCATAATTTCTCATCTTTTGTTTGTGTCTTTTC
Organism: Pteropus vampyrus; assembly: GCF_000151845.1. Lineage (NCBI taxonomy): Eukaryota > Metazoa > Chordata > Mammalia > Chiroptera > Pteropodidae > Pteropus > Pteropus vampyrus. The sequence continues at coordinate 8,291 of NW_011889262.1, forward strand.
TCTTTTTTCTTTAGTGAGTCTAGCCAGGGGTTTGTCAATTTTATTAACCTTTTCAAAGAACCAGCTCTTTGATGCATTTATTTTTTCTACTTTTTTTTTTGTTTGTTTTCAATTTCATTTATTTCTGCTCTAATTTTGATTATATCTTTCCTTTTACTGATTTTAGGCCTCATTTGTTCTTCCTTTTCTATTTTTTTTTTAAGATGAAGCATTAGATTGTTTATTTGGGCTCATCCTTGTTTTTGGAAATAGGCTTGTAATGATATGAACTTTCCTCTTATGACTGCTTTTGCCGTGTCCCAAAAGTTTTGATATGTTGTACTATCATTATCATTTGTTTCTATGTATTTCTTAATCCCTCTTTTATTTTTCCCTGACCCAGTTATTCTTCAGTAGCATGTCATTTAATCTCCATGTATTTGTAGTTCTTCTTGATTTCCTTTTGCAGTTTATCTCTAGTTCCAAAGCATTATGATCAGAGAATATGGTTGGTAAGATTTCAAATCTCTTATATTTGCTGAGGCTATCTCTTTGTCCCAGTATGTGGTA
>NW_011889262.1:12449-12907 GCF_000151845.1 Pteropus vampyrus
GCTCCAGTTCATTCCTTAGATTTGGGAAATTCTCATCCACTATTTGTCTGAAAATGCTTTCTAGTCCCTGTTCCTTTTCCTTGCCATCGATATTGCTCATTATTCTTATGTTTCCTCTCCTGAAGATATCAGCTAGTTCTTGAATTTCTCTTTCATTATTTTTCATTCTTTGATTTCTCTCTTTTCCTTCTGATTTATGCCTAGATTTCTGTCTTTGATATCGCTGATCCTTTCCTCTATTTATTTACTCTATTTCTCAAGCCTGCTATTTCATTTTCAACTCTTGCAGTGTGTTCTTCATCTATAGAAGTTCTATTTGTTCCTTTTGTGGGTTTCAATCTCCTTGCTCTGCTCATCTAGTTATTTTTTTAATTCCTGAACTTGTTGATTTGAGTTGTTTTCGATCTCATTGTTTTTTTCAGAAGTATCATCCTGAATTTTCTGTCATTTAAGTTGCA
>NW_011889262.1:14197-95336 GCF_000151845.1 Pteropus vampyrus
TTTTTTTAATTCCTGAACTTGTTGATTTGAGTTGTTTTCGATCTCATTGTTTTTTTCAGAAGTATCATCCTGAATTTTCTGTCATTTAAGTTGCATATTTCTATGTCTGTAAGCTTATTTTCTGGAGATTTTTCTCTTTCTTTCTGAGATGCCTTGTCACCTTGTTTGTTCATGGTTTAATGGACTATTTTTCTGCCTGGGCATTGATGGAAATGCATTCAGCTGTTTTTACAGAAAGAATTATTATTATATAAAGTCTCTTTTCAGTCTGCTGCAAAGAAGGCACTTTTCTTTTGGTTTCCAGTAGGTGATGGTGAAGCCTCTTGGATCCCTGCTTCATATAAAGCCGTAATAATGCCTTTTTTATTTTCTTATAGATATTTAATCATGCTCACTACCCTCAGTCTCATTCCCTGTCAGTGTTAGCAACAGTCTTGGCAGCATTTGTTGAGATTCTCCTGGGGGTTCCATGGTGATCTGTCTTAGAGGGCATAGGTAGAGTGTCCCTCTGGGTTGGGGGATGATGACTGTGGCCCAGCCTCGGTTTTGCAACCAGGGCTGGTAAAAATCAACTGTTGTTTCTCTGTGGTCCTGTCCCCTTTTCTGCTTTTCATCCTGATTAGTGTGCCCTGATGCCCACCAGCCATGGGGAACTCACAGCTTTCCCGTGCAGGGCTGTTCCGGGAAATTGCCGCACCTTCACCTCTCTCCCTTCTCCTACAGGTAGCTCTGGCAGCTGAGCGGAGCAGCTTCTTTATTTCTCCCAGTACACCGCCTGACACCCAGGGTTCTGACCTGTGGTAGCCCTTATATGCAGATCCCATGCTCAGATGTGCTCGTGTGCAGTTTGGATGCTTTTTTTTTTTTTTTTCAGTTTTAGATGTTCAGCTTATTGTTGTTTCAAGGGGAGAGATCTGAGGACATCTCTCACTATGCCATGTTTCCCAGAATGCTCATAAGTAATTTTTGACAAAGGAGCCACAAACATACAATGGAGAAAGGAAAGCCTCTTCAATAAATGGTGCTAAAAAATTGGGAGGTCACATGCAAAAGAATGAAACTAGACTCTCTGTCACCATACACCAAAATGAACTCAAAATGGATCAAAGTCCTGAATATAATACCTGAAACAATAAATCACATAGAAGAAAACATAGGCACTAACCTCATGGACCTTAGATTTAGAGAAGATTTTATGAATTTGATTTCAAAAGTAAGGGAAGTAAAGCCAAAATAACTGAATGGGACTATATCAATCTAAAAAAGCATTTGCACAGAAAAAAAAAAATCAACAAGACTAAGAGGAAACCAACTAAATGGGAGAATATATTTGCAATCAACATCTCTGATAAGGGCCTAATGGCCAAAATAGACAAAGAACTCATCCAAGTCAACAACAACAATAAAAGCAAACAATCAAAAAAAAAAATAGATAGAGGACCTGAAGAAACATTTCTTCCAAGAAGTCATACAAATGGCCACAGACATATGAAAAGATGCTCAGCCTCACTAGCTATTAGGGAAATGCAAATCAAAACCATAATGAGCTATCACCTCACACCTATTAGAGTGGCGATCATCAACAGGATGAACAATAACAATTTTGGAGAAGTTATAGGGAAATTGGAACCCTCATGTACTGCTCCTGGGAATGTAAATTGGTACAGCCACTATTGGAAAAAACATGGAGGTTCCACAGAAATCTAAGAATAGAACTACCATATGACCTAGCAATCTCTATTCTGGGTATTTATCCCAAAATTTTGAAAATATTCATAAAAAAATATACACCCCAATCTTCCTAGCAGCATTATTCACAGTGGCCAAAACATGGAAACAACTGAAGTGTTCTCCAATAGATGAGTGGATAAGGAAGATGTGGGGCATATATAGAATGGAATAACACTCAGCCATCAGAAAAGATGAAATAGTGCCATTTGCAATAACATGGTTGGATCTTGGGATGATCATGCTAAACAAGATAAGTCAGACAGAAAACACTGAGAACCACAGGATGTCTCTCATAAGTGTGATATAAAACTGAAAGCATTAAACAAACAAGAGAAACAAGTAGGGACTCATGGACACAGATGACAGTTTAGTAGTTATCAGAAGGAAAAGAGAGTGGGGAGAGGTAGATAAGGGTAACATGGGTCAAATATATGGGGATGGAAGAAAACTTTATTTTGAGTGATGAACACACAATGCGATATATGTATGATGTATTATTAAACAGTGTTTTTGAAACCTATATACTTTTATTAACCAATGTCATGTCAATAAATTTAATAAAAAATTAAAATATTGAAAAATACAAAAAGAGCTCTCAATGAACACCACTAACATCAATGAAAACTTGGTTGTATGGGTCTTGTTTAAATAGCAGGTGTTTGGGCAGTTTGCGTATTTAAAACTCAATAGTGTTTGTTTTCATTCACAAAATCTGCTGAAAAGCTAGTTAGATGCCAAGAAACAGTTTAAAATACTGTATAAATTTACATCATCCACATATGATACACAAATATTTTCCTTTAATAAAGATGTGTCATATGGTTAATGGGAAACAAAGTGTTATATAAATAGATCAGTAAATACATTTTTATTATTTATGTTTTAGATCATATAATTTTTCTTCAAAATCTGTGTATGTTCTTGTGAGGCTTTCAAAAGTAGATCATCAGTAGAATGTAGAGGAGAAGGTTTATGGGACTCAGATTCAAATTCAGCAGTTGCTGGAAAGAAAAAGAAAGAATTATATTCATTATCTAACATATGACTAAAAATAAGTGTTAAGAACAATGAAAAAATAAACAGTATGAGGTTACTATTAAATATAATTTGCTCCTGGTTGCACACTGAATTAATTGCTCTGTGGCTAAGTGTCAGAGCTTCTGGTTTCTTCATCGTCATTCATTTTTTCAACAACCATGTGCTAAGGTAGTACGACAAATACTGGAGTTACAAGATGATGACATGGTTCACCCCTAAACAATCATATACTATCAACTGAAAAAACAGATGACCAGACAATTTTCATTCAGAGATATATATGCCATGACAAATATAAACAAGACACTATTGCAACAAACAGAAAAAACATTCCAGTATTGTGCCAGCTTTTTGGTGGAGGTGATATATAAGTTGATACCTGAAGGACAAGAAATAGTATGTAAGATAGAGGGAAGAGGTAGATGCAAAGATGAGTGATGAGGGAAAACATTTGTGGAATTAGAAGTAGTCCAGTTTGGCTAGATGCTAGAGCAAAGGAGCAGAATAAGGTAAGGAGCAAGAGATAATAAGGCTGAATTATTAGGTAAGAACTAAATTGATCTTAGTGTTTTTATTTCATGTAAAGGAATTTGGAGTTGCTCTCTTCAGGGAAAAATGTAAACCAAGGATAGTCAATGACTGGAGATGGAAATGTCACCCAGCAGGTGACAGCTATAGAAACTGTAATGGCTTGGCTAAGTATTACTAGATGAGTCTGGTTATTGGGCCTTATCTATCACTAGGAAAAACATGAGAAGTTGATGAAGCCCAGTTTCTGACAGTAGTTTCAGTGTGCAGGTTGACAGTTCCATAGAGATGGTAGAGGAAAGGAAAAGGGGAGCCAGAAATAAAAAGAGATACACGGACTTTGAGATTTTTAACAAGCTATGGAACATGATAAATAAATGAGGAATGAGCGTATTTTTCATTATGAATGTTTATGCTGTCACATTTTCCATTTGCTGTGTGGAAGAAAATACTTAATGTAGTATCTATTATCCAAACATATATGGGATGCCATTTACTATTTATAGTTCATATTAGAACTCAATGATATCGAAACTGAATTAATAAATTTTGGCAACATACCTTCTTTGAATTCTTTAGTTATCATTTTATCCATCTCCTGCTGCATCTGAAATAAAGCAAATATAATTAAGTATTTAACTTAAACAGATATTATTGTAGGAATAATATATAATTTATGTAATATGCTCTTTAAATAATACTTTGAGAGACTACACCTAACTTGGGGATTACATACATAGAATTATCATGTAAATAAAATAAATTTCTACTTCTTAAATTTTATATAATAGAGAACATATGTACATAATGCTATTTAAATTCATCTGATGAAAGTACAATCGATATGGTCTATTGAGTAAACATAAGTTTAGAAGGGCAATGTTTCATTCGATCTCTGATTGGAACAAAGAAGTTTAAATAGGTGAAGTCTTACTTTACACAGAATGCATTGTTTTGCAGTTCTTAGAAATGCTGCCCTTTATATGTTTAATTAGTTTTTTTCATTTTAATGCAGTTTTCCATAATATAATCTTTCTATCCTTACACTTTTAGAAATTTAAAATCATAAAGTGTGTTCTGTGCTATTAAAATTTGAAAGTAAAATGATGAAAGTGGTAATGTTATGTTACATGAAAATTCTACTCACAAAAAATATGTAAAACTATTTTGCTGTGTATACTATAACTGAAACATTTATTTATATGGAACCAAAGATTTCAGAAAATCTGCTTGAATAAGGGAGACATAACGGTTAAAGCCAGTTTTCAAACTTACTTTCTGATTGATGACTTTGTAGAGTTAGAAACAACAAACAATAATATATGATCATTTAATTGCAACTATGTTTCCTCTCTACAAATTAGGGCCAATTTTTGAAACATTCAATTAATTGTAGCCATCATTTACTTAATTATGAGATGTGTCAGAATATTTCAAACTATGTTACAAGTATTTCAAACTATGTTACAAGTGTCCCCATCTAGAGTATTCTCTTTCAGACCTTTCTTATAAAAGGTATCTTCTCACTAAATGCCCAAAATAGGGTTTAAACTAGTATTCTGAAGATAATAAATACTGTAGCGACAATGACCGTGCCTCTCCAAAGTTTAGATGTGAAGACAAATTTATTGGCTAACGTGTTTCCCATTATTTTCAGACTGTTTTCCATAACACCATTTTTGACAATGGCATGAAGGGCAGGGCTTATAAAATGAATAATGTGACATCATTACTAGAAAGGCCTTATAAAATCAGCAACTCAGTACCAGACAAAGGGAGAGGCCTTTATTGAAACAATTTTGTGTTACCATTCAAAAACAATATATAAAATGTAAATCACATTTTTCATGAATTACATTAAGAAACCACTGATGTAACTTTATTACCTTTTCCCCAAAAAGCGCTCTTCCTAAATATTTACTATTGTGACCTTTATGTTTACTTCTAGGTAAGGATTTGTGTTCAGATGGTGGAAGGAGCTGGAAGTCCAACATTAATGCAGAGAACACATCTGCAATTTGATTTATACTTCTCCATTTATCAAAAATATAGAAAGGTGAGAAAATCATATAAAGGAAAACAATTTGTTAGCAATTTTACTTCAAGAAGTTTTACTGAGAGGATTTTCTTATAGCTGGTTGTTCTCCACTATGTCCCATAGAAATCTAAGTTTCCACTGGGGATACGTGCAAGATTACACAGCGTCAGAGTCTCTCCCTTCTTTAGCTAGGCAGCTCCATTTGTCTTTATTTTATATAATAAAATTTCATGCAAAAATTTTAAAACAAAGAACAGTTCAAGTATTTGAAAATAATTTTTATTTAAGAATGATAGTCCATGATTTAGTCAAAGTCTCTAATTTTACATGAAAGGCAACAAGGCTCAGAGAAATTATAGATTGCCTATGGTCAAAAAACCTATTAGCAGCAGTCCAGGAATGGGCTTTAGGTCTTCTTAATAAACCTAGAGTTCTATGCTATCTACTTCCCTGTAATCAGGAAAATTACATAGATTTTTAACTGTAACTCAGAGAAAATGAATATGAAAAACTCTGTCAAGTAGCTCATTAATGTTTAGGCATAAGACACAATTAATAGCTTTCTAACTAAATTATAAGTTTTAAAGTCATGAATAAAAATAATGGACCAGAAATTAATACTGTAACTCCTACTATGAGCAGTATATACACTCAATTTATAGAGCACACATTTTTTAAACCACAGGAGTGAGAAATTGAAGGGAAATATCTTTTGGTAAACAAAGCAGGCTTAAATCGAGGAATTTGACTCTTTAAAGAACACTTATTTCCCTCCTAAGAGACCTTGCTTTACGAAAATTAATTAACAAATAATTATCCATGTTGCGGAGTATCTATAGCAAAATCGAAAACACAAAACAGACTTTTCTTTACTATCTAGCATACTTCTGTCCAATCTCCCTTCATTAATTGGTATATACAAAAGACATGAGCTTAATTTCAACTACAGTTCCAGCTCAATCAGAAATCACAGAAGTACCTCATTTCTCAGGCCTCAATTTTCCACATGAGGACTTACACACTCTATACCTTCCTCATGAGAGGAGGGAAAATTTTCCAAATGGGTGAATCTGAGAGATGGAACCTTTAAGAAATGCTTGCTTACTTTTAGATCTCTTTTTTGAAAGGATTTGTTTTCCCACAGTAATGTGTAGTTGAATCCGCCCTCATCTCCGCAGTAAGCAGACTACCCCTGAGACAGGTGTCAAGCATTATTTCTTCTGCTGACAACTGTATGGGGAAATTCTTGATTCGGGAGTCAGTGTTTGGAAGCCCATTGTGGCCACACATCTAAACCACACCCTCCACATTCTTAGTATGTGTGGGTAACAAAGCAAGTAAAGTGATCTCCACCTTCCTGACTCCTACGTTCTGGCTCAGAAGGGGAAGAGGGGTGTCATTTGCCATCTACTCCACAAAGGCTCCAACAAAAAAGATAACTACACAACACATATAGAAATATTTTCTTCTTCCTTGACTTTATAATTCACGTACCTTGTTCAAAGCAACTCCTACTTTAAAGAGGGAAAAGGTGAAAGGAACATTTTAGAAAAAGAAACAGAGTGAGACACTAACAATAGTAAAGCACAATAAAATACAAATATATGTTCATTCATTCAATGAGAATTTGCTGAATGGCTACCTTTCTATTAGATTTGCACTACAGGTTGAAAAATAATGTTCAATTCTTCTTTTGAAACCAATTCAATAAACACATACATACCACTACACACATACACATTTCCTAAGTTAATATATTTCCAGTAACTATTGATACTTTTCAGTTAAAATTTGATTCATTCTTATGGTAAATGTTATAAAAATAAATATAATGACATAAAATCAAGCAACTTTACCCATATAAATCATTGCAATTGATTATCCATTTGTAAATAGGTTAATATATGAAGGAAATGCACTTGTCAGTTTGTGTATATTAAAAACATGTATTTTGCAGCAAAGCCAAGAACCGAGGAAAAGTTGGTTGATCAAGGAGCTGAAAAATTGAGTCCAGAGATAATGAATGAATGAAGAATAGGAAGAAGTTGATCAATTATTTGTATCTTTCAAAGATGAAATAACTGTGGAGCATTTGCTGAAGTGGTAAAATAAAGTATTGACCTGTGGAATTGATGGCCCAATTCACCCACTTCGGATGCTCTGATATGCATATCTCTCAGAAATGTTCATGTGTTAGGCTGGAAATCTTCCCTTGGATTATAGCTATTCACCTTGTTATCACCTCAAGGGGAGAGATCAAGGGAACCCCTCACACCGCCATGCTTCTGATGTCTTAGAGTCTTAATTATTAACTGTTTTAGTTTTGATGTATTTATATAACATTTGAGACATAAAAGAAAATCTCACTAGAAAATTTCTCAAAGTGTCAGTAATAGATGAAAAGTCCAGAATCAATCAGCGTAAAATTGAATTTTCCTATTTAAAACCTATTTATTGAGTAAATATTTTGGCCATACATGGCGTTAGGCACATAAATACTAAAAAGTCTTGAACATAAAAACTTTTGAAACTAGAGAAATTTTATCTGTTGGAAAGTTGTCTGGAGTAAATTTTCAGTTCTTAGAAAAACATTCTATATGTAAGAAAAATCTAAATAACTAGTAATATATCACTAGTGATAAAATAACTAGTGATATATCTGTTCAGGCTAATTTTTTTTTATAACAGTACAATTAAATTACACAATAGAATTAAAGTATAAAATTACTTCTGAAATATAGATTTAACTAGATTTAACTAGAATGTGAAAAATGAAGGTTAAAGTTAGCAAAACAGGTAAGTAGTGACCTGTGCCACTACAATGGCTTTGCATGGGCAAGACTGAACTTCATGCACTGGTGACAGAGGCCATACACCTAAGTGTTATGAATGTGGAGAAAACTTGCTTTGACTACCAGTACAACTGAAATCACAGACTTAGAGCAATACTTTATTATCATTACTGTCATTAAATTTAGAAATACAATGCTGAATAAGTTAAAACTTCATAGTAGAAATAGTCCAAAATGTTAAAACCTTGCAAATAAAGGTGATTGATAAACACATTTAATATTAATGCTATTTTTAATATTTTTAATATTTGACTCTCGAGAATCTTAGCTAAAAATCTTCAGAAAGAGGTTGTTTTATAGTGCTCTTTTAAAGAATCTCACCCCTTTCTATCATATTTAGATGGGATGTTACTCCCTCTCTCAAAGTATGATGTTTTCCTAGTAGCATTCATTAAAATACAGGCATCTCTAGAAGACACCTTCTTTCTGCACGTCTAAGAATTCTGTAAAGACCAGCTATATAAAAAGTCCTTCCACGTATTCTGTAGTGATGTTGGAGACCTATGTCTGGATATTGACAGAGTGCTGCTTTTAATCTCTGTCTAAACCTGGCATGATCAGGCAACCAATGCCCCACAAGGGAACTCTGTATCTCTTGGAACTACAACATCAAGTTTAAAATAAACTATGTCTTAACTGATCTAGAAATATTTAAAAAAATAATAAACACATAATTTCGAACAAAAAATTAATAAGGAAATATTTCCGCAAAAAATCTTCTCTTAAATTGCTTTTATATTTACATACTCTTTCATCTTCACCTAGTAAAATAATGCTATATCTAATTTTTCTGGTGAGAACTAATGAGAACCTTTTAAGTGTACATCATGCCTAACAATTTAGAGTGGTATCTGACATTCGTTTTCTTTGGTACCCAGTAGTCCAGTTTCACCACTTCAAAGCACGTAGACCCTATTTGGCCAAAGGCTGTCAAAAAATCCTTAGCTTTACTCTCCTGTGATTTATTATGATGCAGCCCAATCCAAAAACAGGGCTGAAGTCTCATTTAGCACAGTCCTATGCTACTTTTCTTTGAATTGAGAAGACCCTCAAAACAGCATCCAAATCATAAACCAATGGCACTGATTGAAATGGATATTTTAGAAAGTGATATCAGCACCATGGCAATTGAGACAACCACTTGTACTTCCCTTAAATCCGCAACTAGTCAGACATCTATAACCCAACAAAGGCTCCTCTGCTCAGCACACTAGGATGCCTAAAAAATCCACACATCAGGAGGTGGGAAGGTGGGTATATTGGAATGGGTAGGGAGGCAGGATGGGGGAAGGACAGGGACAGGCCCATAACTGCAGTTCCAGGCAGACAAGTCTGAGCTTGCAGCCTTAAGAAAGGCAATATTGGTAGAGGAGTTGGGGTGCTTCTCTCACAACACAGCCCACCAGAGGGTCAAAGGGGGTGGCCACAGCATCCCCTGCCTCCCCAGGAACCCAGATCCCTCCCCAGTTACAGCAGTGTTTGCATCACTAGAGAGACTAGTAGCAGTAGCAGAGACAAGTCCTCAGGCTCCAGGCCAGAGCACAGTTCTCCCAGTGGCCATAGAGAACCATGTAGCAGCTCATAGGGGCTTATTAACCATCTTCTGTCACAGCCCCATCTTCCATCACCACCCCCAGTGGTGGTGCCCAGAGACCCTGGGGACCTGGATACAGCAGCGATACCCACCACCCTGGTTACTCAGACCAGGGCTCCCAAGCCCACCACTAAGCCCCCACACCTGGACCCAGGAGGCTCAGGTAGCACAGGTGAGAGAAAACAAAAACTGGCCTAAACCACCAACCTTTGGAAAACAAAAGAAAGACCATATATGGTTAAGGGTGTGCAAGTCAATTATTCATTAATGCTTAAGGGTGGAGTACCTGGGGTGCACCAGAATTTTAAAATTGTTTTGAACCATCACCAAATTAAAATCACTTAGAAAATAACCCAAAGCATCACCAAGTATTCCATTTTACTCTATTGTAATTTCTAAAACTGAATATAAAGACAGCTTTTCATGAAACTGAAAGTGTGTCTGATTAGTTATGTTTAATGAATAGTTAATGATAGGTACCTCTTGAACATGAGAGATTCAGGGACTTCAGAAATATTACAAAGTTTCTGTCTCCTTTCTTTATTAGCACACATAATTATGACTTTTACTTAATGTGCATTCATCAAGGAAACAACTCAGAATTTCACCAAATTATCAACAAAACATAATCAGAAATCTGAAACCCAAGGGAAAGAAGGTAATATAACCAACCTTGGTAAAGTAAGCGTCCATGCTATTATTTGAAGTCCATAGGGTTGAGGCGGAAGTCACCAAGTTTACTCTTGGAGCAAGATTTCTATGGCTTATGAGACTATGATTAAGACTTCCAACACCTGGTGGCTCCAGGACTGGCCTTGTAATATCAGTGCAGAGTAAAGTTCTGCTCTGCTGTTTCTCTAGAAGTTCGGAACTGATCTCTGCTAGCTTTTCATTTTTCCTGTGAAGATTGTAAAAAACACAGGCTTAGTATTTCATTCTTCCCTAATGACCTGCATTTTTTTTTAAGTTGCCATAATAGTAAGCGAAATTTCTTACCTAACAGAATTTTAATACTGAAAATATATCAGAGCAGACCCCTATATACCTGTATAGGTTTACAATTGTTCTGAACAAGTACATAGGTTTCTAGGGGGATTACTAACTAATAATCAATTCAAAGTAGGGAGGGGAGAGGAATGGCGATCAGTGATGCAGACAGCTTCTCAGGTGATATTTGGTGCCTTCAGGAATGGCTGTACTTAAGAGATTCTTGAGCGTACCATTAGGCATATGGAATAAACCAGTTTAGAGATTTTTAAAAAATCCCTCTAAGGCATTTCCAAACATGTGTTTTCCCCACCCTTGTACCATATACTCATTATCTTGGAGAAATTAACCATTTGGACTGGACGTAATTTAGAGCAACAGCCTCTAGGGGAGACCAGATAGCCTAATTGGAGATCAAAATGAACCAAAACAACTCCAGAGGCAATTAGCTTATCACATCTTTACCAAAGAATTGGCGGTGGGATCTGCCCTTTCTGTCCTCTACACACCGCCACTCCCCACCAACCTAGGCAGGCCACCTTGTTATTTTTAGTTATTTTGTCAATTATAGTGTGCTTTATCCCTGTGCTCATCTTTCTCTATTTCTTGTGTATGCCTTGAGGTCTGCCAGAAAAACTAGAAAGGATCAGTTGTCTCAAGGCACCCTCTAGTGATAATAACAAAGATCACAATCTTTGTACATTTACCAAGAGCTAGAATGTTCAGAGCACTTAACACTTTGGGTTTAAGCTGTTATCTTTCAAAAAATAGTTAAACTTGTTAAGATTGCAACTTAGCAAAATTCAAACAGAAAATTTTATAATAATATTGCCATATAAATTATAAATCTTCAAAAATACTTAGCTTAAAGATTGGTTGATCACATTTACAATATGAAAATATAAAAGGGGGAGGAAATAATCATGTTGAAACAAAAATGGGGAAGAAATGCAAACCTTATTGAACTAACATTTAAAGGCAAGTTTGTTTTCTGACATCATTTTCCAAAGTTATTATATTTAGTTAGCTTTTGTTTTCTACTAATCTCGTGAATTTGACTTGTTAAAAATTATGCTTTAGAGGCAAATTATGAGCTAAATTTATTTTCTCCAATTCTATGCTTTGACTTACTCATTTAGTTTATTTTCCAATGACATTCTAACTTTCAATTCCTCTAGGTAGAGTTGCTTATATGTTTCCAATTGCATTTTATTAGAATCTTCTTGAGAAGTTTTTACTTTGGAGAGTTCAGATTCCAGATCTTTAATTCTGAGTTCCATTTGACTTCTTATTGTAGAATTATTCTCTCTTAACCACTCTGAGTTTTCTTGAGATGCTGCTTGTGCCTAAAGCAAATAAAAAGGACATATTTTTGTAATAATTATAACCTGAATAATTATAGTATATTCATTTCCTTTGGTTTTGAGTTGATTCAGAGAAACAAGAAATGGTAAAGAGCCTAAGTTTAAAATATGTATCAACAATGTCAACTGAATTAAATCTGAATTATGAAAATAAAGTCAAATATTCTCCTTTTAGTATCCAGCTCCCTGATAATTCAAAGAACAGCATAGCATCAATTTTAAATGTTAAAAATTGAACAATAATATTTAATAAACAAAGAGAATGGTACAATTTTTAAATCACAAATGTTCTTTTATTTCTAATACTCTTGTTTTATATCAACAGGTCTGAAAAATAAAATGATTCCTCAGGAAGAAACATGCTCAGAGATCAATTTTTTTTTGGTGAAATGAAGAAAATGAAATATTTAAAGGGCGAAACAAATGCCATCGTTCTTCCAAAAATCTGCAAAACAAATTGCTATTAAGGGAAGTACAGGAAACACATACAGTGTGTGTACCCAAAATGTAATGTGCAGTGAAATGAATTAAAACACATTAAAGGGCAAAAATTAACCTGTAAAAAGAGATTGACTTCTTTTAATTTTTCGAGTATTTCTTGTCTTGCTCTTTCTTCAATCTCCTGTTTATACTGTTCAACTTCACTGTATTTTACCATATTCTTTTTTATGTGACTCTTGAGGTTTACTAATTCTTGTTTCAACTTCTTGTTTTCATTCTCTAGTTTTTCACATTTCTTTTGTATTTCTTTCATGGATAATAACCGCTGTTGGAGAAACTGATTTTCTTCATCTAGACGTAAACATTTTGAAGATGCAGTTTCCAGTTTTGCTGGAAGATCACCAGTCTGCATGAATAAGATAATAGAATTTGGTTATGAGATAACTCAAAACAAGTATTAAGTTATGAAATAAATTCAGTTGCAATAAAATGTGATTTGTACTGTGCTGGAGTCTTAGAATGTGGAACCTTGAATTACGCAGAATCAGAAACAACGTTAAGACCACCAGGAGTCACAAAAACACATCCTTTCCTGTCACTGTCTTTGTCATAAAACATCCATACTTGATTTTCCATAATTTCTTGTCTGAGCTTATCACATCTTTCCTCCATAAAATGACTTTGAATCACATTTTAGTAGAAAGTCTCTCATCTCTTCCTCCATCCAACTGTCCATAATTTTAAAAGAAGTTTAGAGTTATCATATGGAGTAATTTAGGCCTCAGTCAATAAAAGCCTCTCACGCTAAGATTTTTAAAATAAGACTCTAATGAATCTTATAAATATAGATTCTCTGCTACAAGCCATTTACTGAACTACAAATGTTTTGTGCTAATTTGAAATTTGATTCCATGCAGAAATGATTTCCAGTATTATGAAAGAATCATATTTCCCAGAGTAAAAATTTAGTGGGATGACTCCCACATATTGCTGAACACAAAAAAATGCCTGAATTCAATAGCGTTATCTTGTAATCCTTTATTACATTCCACAAAATAAGTGAACATACTAAAGAAAAGTGATGACAACAACAACAATCCTGCTATAAATTCAGTGATACTGAGTTGAAAAGAACTACTTGCCTTTAGATACAATGCTTATTTTGTAAAAAAATGTGAGTGGATGTGGTATTTTTAAAACAAGTCTGCAAATCCTTTGATAACTTATAAAATTTCCTTCTATTAAATGCATGATAGCCTTAATAAGTAACTGGTTTCTAGTGAATAGAATATGGCAGATCTGCTGTGTGACTTCTATATCTGGGTTAGAAAATGTGATACAACTTCCATCTGACTTTCTATCTCTAGAGAAGCTCACCCTGAGAACCCAGCTACCATGTTGTGAAGAATGAAGAAACCCAGGGCACACAGTCAGTCCTCCTATAGATGTTCCAACTGAGATGGCCTCAGCTAACGTCCCAGACAAGAGCCAGCTTTAGGTGCCAAACATGTGCATGACCAACCTTTAGAGGATTCTAGCCTAGAGGTTAACCTGAGGCTAAGACTAAGTCCTCATCAAAGTACTATAGGCGCACCTCAGACTTTATTTCAGAATTGCTATGGACAATTATGCCTCCCATTTTCCATTTCTGAATGTGAGTCTTTAGCCATTTAGCAGAATATCGTGTGGTGGGTGGCAGATAACTTGTTTCTTTGGTTCTCAAGTCTTCATATTGAAATGAATTGTCCTCAAGGAGCTTTACTTCAGCGGCCACACCCCAGGCATTTCATCTCTGTTTGTACCCGATTAAGATGGTAAAATCTTGGACTTGGGCCTGAGCCTGACATCATAATAATTGAGACTTGTAGGGGAATTAGGTAGGGATTGGTGTATTTTTTCACATGAGAGGCATAGAAACAATGATGGCCAGTGGTTAGATTAAGTTGGTTGTTAAATGTGTCCTTACATTTTTGAAATATTCATTCCATACATAGGTAGAATATGAGTCAACTTTAGTGACTTGCTCCTAAAGAACAGAATGTGGTGAAAATGATGCTGTGTGAATTCCTAAGCCAGTTTAGAAAAAGCAACATAGCTTCTGCCTGGCCCTGTATCTCAGGCTGCTTAACCTTGGCACCCAGCCGCCGTGTAGTGAGGAACTTCGGGCCACAATGAGAGCCCAGGTGTTCGAGAGTAGGCCTTCCAACTGTCTTCCCCAAAGTTCCAACCAATGGTCAGCATCAACCACCAGACATGTTGGTGAGCAAACCCTCAAATGATTCCAGGCATCAGCCGGATAGCCGCCCCAACTGAAGATGATGGGAACAGAGACAAGCTGTCCTGGTCGCACTTTACCTAAGTGACGATTTGTGAACAAAGTAAATGTTGTTTATTTAAGGCACTAACCTTTGGGCAGTTAGGAAAAAAACAGGTAAACCTTTTTAGGATTAAAAAAGAGATACTAAGAAACATAACTCATACAGCAGAAATTATTGACATACATTGTTTTATTGCACTTTTCTTATTGTGCATCACAGATATTGCATTACTCTACCTATTGAATGTGTGTGGCAACCCTGCATCTGGCAAGTCTATTGGAGCCATTTTTCCAACAGGTTAGAGTGATGGTTGGCATTTTTGAGCAGTAATGTGTTTTTTAATTAAAGTATGTACATTGTTTTTTAAGACATGATGCTATTGCACACTCAGTAGACTACTTTATAGTGTAAACATAACTTTTATATGCACTGGGCAACAAAAAGTTCTTGTGATTGCACTTTATTGCTTGGGTCTGGAACCACATCTGCAATCTCTCTGTATGCCTGTAGTCCCCTTTAAAGAAGAATCTAATAGATGTTAAGATCAATTTAATAATGATAAACAATGCTAATGAGAAGCAGATAACTAGGACAAAAACATAATTTTTTTTTCTTGGGTTCCCTTCAATTACAACAAGGTAGGTATCATATTTTAAATGGTTGCTCTACTTAGGAGATGAGAAAGATTGACAAGGAGACATATGATTTGAACTTTAATAGTTGAAAAACTGTAAGTAGTCGGTTTAATAATGCAAATCTGTTCCTATCCCATTATGATGATAATATGACTTTCAGATGAGATAAAAACTGCCATTCTCTGTAAGTATTCATTTATGTTTCAATTTCCTTTTTTATTTAATAGTTTTCTCTTTAAATAAAGTTTTGTCTTCACTATATTATATAAATACATAACTTTTTCTTGATTCTTGTAGCTTTTCTATCATCCTGTTTCTCCCCTTCCATTGGACTCTAACATTCTTAAATGGTCTCATCTACATATTCATATTTACATCACTTACTCTCTTTTACATGAGTCTGATTTTCAATCCTATAATTGCACTACAAATTCTTTGAGGTCGACTTCTTCTTCATCCTTATCTTGTTTAACTTCTCAGCAGCAATTGACAGCAATGACCACACGCTCAGCCTCTGCTCCTCTAATTCCAAGTCATTTCTAAACAACAGCCACCTTGATGTTCAGTCTTGGACCCTCTCTATTTCTCCTTCACATTCTCTCAGAGTTCTTTACATCTCAATGCTTCAAATCAGATTCCCTAAATAACATGACCCTGTCATTGAAGTCTTCTGTACTTTCTTTCTTCCTTGTAATTCCTCATAAACAATATCCTCAACCATACACTCTTAAATCATCACTTGGTGTGGATTAGCTAATCTTATACATTTTATTTTGAATTTTATTGGTATTGCTTTGAGTGTACTGTTATTTTCTGATCATGGGGCCACCTTCCCCCTCAGGAAGTTGACCAGCATACTTTGCCCTGTTTTTCTCTTAGAATGCAAAAGCTTTTCATAAGAGTCAGATTATCAATTACTATCATTACTTTTTATTGAATTATTTTCTATTATTACATAGAGACCTGACCTGACCTATTGAAGTCTTCTTCTCAAGTTCCTTTCAGATGTATATTCAACTACATTGTTTGAAGGCTTGAGTCAGCTAGAGATCTCTCCTCTTCCTAATCCAGATTCCTCACCTCAACATTGCATGGGTCAAATATCTTAACCCAGGTCGGATCTGGCCTGCAGAGCCACAGATGAGAACATCTAGACCTTTTAGGGCTATTGATTGAACTGGTAAAATCTGTCCCTAATTAAAATTTTTTGATCCATAGGGTAGACTTTATAGTGGTTAATAAATCTGTGTCGTAATCATAACTCATTTCTATAGGGCTCTACAGAAAATCCCTCATTGTTTTTTATATAAGCTTAAGCAGTTTTGGGCATTCTTACTAATTTAAAATTTTTGATATCTTAGTAGATTTCTTTATGAAATGAAGATGACATTTAAGATGACAACTCCTGGCACTCGCAGTCAAGAAAGACTCCTTAGCAACATATTGTCCATACTGTGTGAAAAGTATGCTAACACAAATGTCTAATTTATAGGAAGTTTAGAAAAACAATAATTTTCAGAGTTTCTTCAGCAACAAGTAGGGCCATCAACACGGCCATCAACACAATCTTTCATTTCCTCTTATAGGTATATCTGTAAAATGAAATTGCATGGACCTAGCTACTGTGACTGAAAAGAACTAGTTGGTAGGTGCATCTATCTCAATGTTCCAACTTTAGGATTCACAATGCACTCTTCTGACCTTAAATTATTGGTAGCATCTCTCACAGAAGAGAGTATGAATGACAGGGGAATCCTGTCCTGCTTAGAAATACATTTACAGTCTGTATATGCTGAAAATTCAACTAGATTCACCATTTAGACATAATAAAATATTACTTGGAATTTTCTTTCAGAAATTTTGAAAAATATTTATCTTTCTGGATAATTACCTCTCTTTCTTCATCATTTTCATGCTGATACATTCTTTCTTTCAAATGACGCAATTCATTGATTAACTCCTGATTTTTTTCTTCTAGCATATGACTTTGTTTTTCACTTTTGGCCTGAAGTCTTTTTATCGTATCCTGAAACTGTTCTTGGAAATTAATTATTATCTTTTCTTTATTGTCGGCTTTGCTGTGAGCATCATCCAGTTGCTGTCGAAGTATTGCATTTTTGCTGTGTAGCTGATATAATTTCTCCTCTAAGGATTCCTGCTTTCCAGTGCATTTATTCACTTTATCTTGTTCAATTTCCTTCTTCTGACACTGTGTTTGGCTTAAGTCTGTTTGTACATGTTCTAAAACTACAGTCCTTTCTCTGAGAGCATCTCTTGTGTGATGGAGCTCAGTTTCTAGCATATTCAATTTACTTTCAGCTTTAGAAAGTTGTTGAGTAAGAATCTCGTTTTTATCTTTCAGGTGAGACATATCAAAATTCATTTTGTCCCGAAAATGAAACCATTCATGTCTTGCTCTCTGAAAAGTAAGTTCTAGGTCACTTTTTGACATCTGACTTTGCTCATAATCATGTATAGCACTAGCCAGTTTAGAACGGTAGGATTCAACTTCCGTTTCCAGTCTTTCTTTGTTTTGTTTCTCATCCTCAAGTTGAGAGTTTAGTGTAGTATTCTCAGCTTTCTGAACATTAAGCAGACTATTAAATTGAAATATTGTTTTTGTTAGTGTTTTCTCATACAGTTTTATGGTCTTTTGAAGATGGTCGTTCTTTTTTTGTACAATTGCAATGTCCCCCAAACACTTTTTTTCCACCTCCTGCTTCTGATTTTTTACTGTGTCTATTTCCAGTCTTAGCATGGCAATTTCATCCAGCAACATGTGCTTTTTATGTGACATATCTTTTTCTTTTTCATGAGTATCAGAAACCTAAGGAAAACAAAAAGACAACTTGTAGCCAGCACTCAATGAAATGATATATCATGGTATTCCCTGAAATTAAAGAAGAACCTATATATTTATATCATAAAAAGGCTTTAGTATACAGATATATCATTGGCGGGGGGGAGGGGGGGAAACTAAGTTGGTTTAAAACCTCTAACTTAATATAAGCATAAAATCCCCAAAGTTTAAAAATTTAACATAAGACACTGAATCTGTGAATGTAAAAAGGAAATCATAGGAGAATTTTTATGTCTCATAATTGGAAAGACAAAAAACCTAGAAGGCCTAAAATAAAAGGTTAATAAATCTGACTACACTTAAAAATGGAGTTTATAGTCTCGATATACAGCTACCCTACAGTAAACATATTAACTCTGCAGATCTTATTTCTTAATTTTTTTTTCCCCTAGGACTATTCCATACACATTCTACTTTTCTAATGCTTTTAGTCAATTATAAAAATCACATCTATTAACAACTGATAAATCTTGGCATTGCACTAAGCACTTCTATATACATCAAAGAACTCAGTTAGCATAATCTGGAATGGAGAGGTTAAAAAGATAAGACAGTTCAAGATTTTTCCCATGTCTTTTGACTCTACAATTAGTGCTCTTGCACCAAACCACAGATACTTCTCTAGTGTAAATATATAAATATGAAGAAGCGTATATTTCAAAAAAAAGCTCATGGTAAATAAGGTAAAATTCATAGAGCTCCTCTTAGAAAATCATGAAATTATCTGCAGTTACAATAAATTTAATTTCCTCTTTATAATATTTAAAGTGGTAATAAATGTGAAATAGGGGAAAATACACTGACTTATTTTTTACTACAAATAAAAGTTATCAATATATTATCACTAAGAATATATTATGTCATATTGTTTTCATAAGCTTCTTGGATTGAAATAGGAATATTACTTCTTAGACTGAAATAGGAATATTGAGCAAATTGTTATTTTCTCAAAAGTAGGAGAATGATATCTAAAATATGGTCTCTGAACTGGCTATACTTTTTTTCCTTATTATCAGTAGAAGTGAAAGCTTGCCTCCTTATTAATATAGCCAGGGAATAAAATCATTGCCCAAATCTAGGACATCTATTGTTAGTACAAATAGTTTTGAGATTCTGAAAGCTCATCGATTCCTATGGAAAATAGTAAAAACCTCTGCTTTAGATGAAGCCATTGGGAATGTCAACACTTGACTGCTAGAAATAAATGGATTTGAATTAAGACTATATTATTTAATCAATAGACCAAAAATATCACCCCTTAAAAAAATATGTACACATATATGTTGTATGTGTATATATGATACACACACATATATAGACGCACATATATACATACATATGTATGCATTTAAAATCCACTATATTTCCCATATGTACAGTGTTGGGTTTTAAATATATAAACACACAAATACATACACACATGCATTTGAAAATGACTAAACAAAATACCTCAGAGTTCATTTTCTTAAGAGCTATTTCTATCTCCTTTAGTTTGCAAAGGTGATTGGTCAGGATTGCATCTTGTGATATTCTGGCGTTCTGTTCTCGAGAAAGTTGCCTCTGAGTGGTATTTTGCACTTCTACAACCTAGAGATACATGTCATTAGGTTCTTAGTTTCATAAAGTTAGAAAAAAGTCAAAAGCTCAAAATCAGAACATTAAAAAATATTTAAAGAATGAAGTCATTTTAAGCACAAGGATCTTTATCCTCCATGAAAAACTCAAATTTGAATTTAAATGACAGCTATATTTGTCATACAGCAAAAATACAGGCAGCTATAGTATTATGAAATAAAGCCTCTTTATGGAAGATTCGACTAGTTCCATCACAGTCTCAAGGCAAGTTAATCTGTATGTCATCATTTAAAAAAAGCCCAAATTAACATGTATGTTAATGATTAAGCTAAATTTATCTTCCATTTTGTTATTTAGAGAATATATACAGAGCCCTATTGGATGCCAAGAATTAGAACAAATTAATCATTTTTGTTGCAAATGTCATCATTCACATTTTGAATGAGACAACATTTTGGTTTGTTTTAAACTTAAACAATAAACCTTAAATCAAAAGAAATTAAAAATATTGATAAAATATAAATTTTTTAGCAAAGATGAATTTACCTGATTGAAATTGTTTCTTACAGTCTTCAATTCTAAGTCTAGTGTTCTAAGAGAGATTTCAAGTTGTTGTTTTATTTCAACTTCTTTACAATATTGCTCTTCTTTTGTTCTTAACTGTTCCCTAATTCTTTTATAGAACATCTCAGTATTTTTTGTTTTTTCCTTTTCTTGTTGTAAGGCAAATCTGTAGTTAAATAAACTTATCTTAAAATTCATTTGGTTAGAAAATAAAAAGTTTATACCATGATCTGGTTCTACATATGTTGGATCATTACCCTAATAAAATTTCTAAGTTTTCAGAGTTTTTTCCTATATGGAGATCATGTTTTTATTTCTGAATTCAATCTCTTCCAAAGATTATATACATATATATAATCTGAAAGGTAGCATTGAAAACTGTTACTTATTTTTAGTCAGTAGTAACTCTGGTAAATATTGTAGAAAAGGAGTTTTGAAATTATTCAGTAAAGGTAATGTGGAAAATTATCTCTGTTTCCACAGTCGTAATTACTTCTATATTAGGACAGATAATTAATTCAGTTACTCATTAAAAAAGAGAAGTCATATTTATAAACAAGTTTACAAATTCACTGGAAATAAAACTTCCATTTTACAAAATATAACAGTTACCCCTAAAAAATATTTATAGTGTAAGACAACATCTGCAGATGACTTTTACACAACACATCTGCTGACTACTATAATCCAAGACTAGGCTAAGGAGTCAAATAACTGTCACTCTACATTTTTCATGTTTCTTCTTTTGTAACACTTTCAACTTATCTTGTTGATTATTGTCTATTTTATAAATGACTTTAAAATCCCTTTTGGAAAAAGACAGAATTCATATTAATTAAGTCAACAGGAAAGTGTAATATGTGCTTTTAACATAGACCTTTGAATTAATTTTATCAATACTGAATAAACTAATCAGTCATTAATTTCCATTTCACTTTCATTCCAATCACATACTAAGACTAGAACTGCACAAGTTTCTTTAAGGAATTTTTCCTGTCTTGAGAAAAATAGCCATTTCAGACTCTGTTGGTAGGAATGTAAGTGAACTTCAACTTTCTTGAGAATGTTTGGAAATAAGGATTAAAGATCTTTTTAAAAAAGTACTTATACTTCAACCAAAAAATACTCTATTAAAGAATTTATTCAAAGTACATAATCAGGAATGTTGAAACAGATTTATATAAGAGATAGTCCTTGCAGCATTAATTATACTATAGAAAAATAACAACCCAAATTCAATTTGTTAAAGAATGAAGTATTTATACGATGATTTGAAAGAAGATACATGAACTTATTATTAGAAGTGTACACTGTTAAAAACTTGATATATTATTTTCACGAATTTTATACTACACTATCATAAAGTTTTCTTCCCTATAAAAGCCCAGAAAGCATATTAGCAATTAAAAAACTTCTCTTGTATATCTGTAGTATAAAAGTTAATCTTCAACTTCCAGTCAAAGTGGGAGAGTAGGTCAATGTTGTACCTACCTCCTCTCATGATTACATCAAAATTACAACTAAACTACAGAACAAACATCATTGAGAATCGCTTGAAGTCTAGTTGAACAAAACTCCTACAACTAAGGATATATAAAAGATGCCACGTCAAGACTAGTAGGAGAGTCAGAAATGGCAGACTGGTCCAACAACCATGTGTGGCAGTTCAAATTCAAGAGGGATATCTTGGCTGAGGAGGTCTCCGCTGAAGAGTGAGGTGTCCCAGCCCGCACTGGGCTCCCCAGCTCGAGGTTCCAGTTCCAGGAAGAGAAGTCCCCACTAATTCTGGCTGTGAAAATCGATGAAGATTGTGCCTGAGTGAGATGGAGGGTTGCTAGAGTCCCAGGTGTTCCTCTTAAACATCCAAGTATGGACTTACTTGCTGACAGAATCACTTACTTTGAGCTCTAGCACTGAGGTAGCACCTTGAAATATGTCTGGACATTTGGGGAGGAACTGAATGATCCAGATTTAGGGCGAAGACTGGAGGGGAAGATTTCCACAGACAGAAGTGTTGGCAGAAGCCATTGTTTCTTTGTTGAGTCTTCCCCTCTCCCAGCCTGGAGACACAGTGGTCACCATATCTGAATCTCCATTGACCTGACAAACACTGTTTGCACTGCTCTGGTGATTCCCTGAGACCGTACCCCACCTAAATTCTGGGCCCACCCAAGTTGCTTCTAGATTTTCCAAAAATCTCTCAAAGGTTCTCAAACCCAAACAAGTAACATTTGCCCTCAGCATACCCTGTACCTCTTGTTAAGCAGCCCCAAGCCCTGCACTTGTGTTAACTGGCCTCTCAACGATGCTTAGCCTATCCCAGGCACCTCTGACCCAAGAATGAGTGACAACCATCTGCAGATGATTTTGTAGCTCATAGCAACTGGTCCCAAGCAGGGCACAAGCAGTGGCTGATTTTAGCTTGAAACAGATTCCTGCACAAAGGGCCCCAGAACAAATCTGCCCGGTGGCCAGCTTCAGGCCACACCAGGGCACCATGCAAAAAGACACACACAGTGAGAAGACTTGGCAACCACCTGAACCCTGCTAAAATGAAATCCTTTTCTGAAGGGTCAGCCCCTGCATAACAGCACCTCCACTGTAGTAGCAGCCAGTTCTCACAACCTATCAGATTGAAGATCAATCCTTCTCATTTACAACCAAGGCTTAACAACAGCAGGAGGGTGCACTCAGCCCATACAAAGGACACACCCGGAGTACTGGGCTCAGGTCACCACGGAGACTATGTTACTGGTCCCTATAGGAAACCTACTATATTAGATCACTCTACTATAATTGAGAAACACAGCAGCTCTACCTAATACATAGAAACAAAAAAAGGGAGGCAGACAAAAGGAGAGACAAAGAAATATCTCCCTAATGAATGAATAGAACAAACTCCAGAAAAAGAACTCTACAAAAAGGAGAAAAGCCATGTACCAGATGCAAGGTCTGAAACATTGATTGTAAGAATGCTCAATGATCTTAGGAGAAGAGTAGATAAACTCACTGAGAACTATAAAAAGAGATAGAAAATATAAAAATGGGGATGGAAAACACAAAGAGGAACTAGTCAGAAATGAAGAATACAGTAACTGAAATAAAGAATACTTTAGGAAGAACCAACAGTAGATGAGATGAAGCAGAGGATCGAATCAGAGATTTGAAAGACAAAGGAGCAGGAAACATCCAGTCAGAACAGAAATAGAAAAATGAATAGAAAAAAATGATAATAGTTGAAGTGGCCACTAGGACATCAAGTGTACCAATATTCACACAACAGGGGTATCAAAATAAGAAGAGTGAGAGCAAGGAATTGAAAACTTATCTAAAGAAACTTACCTAATCTGATGAAGAAAGTAGACGTACAAGCCTGAGAAGTACAGAGTCTCAAATAAGATGAATCCAAAGAAGCCTACACCAGGACACATCATAATTAAAATGCCAAAGATTGAAGACAAAGAGAATCTTAAAATCAGCAAGAGAAAAGCAGTTCGTTATCTACACAGAAGTTCTCATTAGACTGTCATCTGATGTCTCCACAGAAACTTTGCAGGCCAGAAGGGATTCCATGAAATATTCAAAGTGATGAGAAGCAAGGACCTATAGCCAAGATTACTCTACCAAGTAAAGCTCTCATTTAGAATTGAAGGACAGATAACGACCTTTCCAGACAAGAGAAAGCTGAAAGAGTTCATCATCTCTAAACAGGTATACAAGAAATGTCAGAGAGACCTTTTTTTTAAGAAAAAAGAGAAGAAAAGAGAGCAAAAATGTGAACACTAAAATTGCAATAACTTCATAACTATAAATAATTGCTTTAAATGTAAATGAATAAAATGCTCCAATCAAAAGATATGGGATGGATGAATGGATAACAAAACCCTTATATGTACTGTCTACAAGAGAATCACTTCAGACTGAAAAAAACACACAGACTCAAAGTAAAGGGGTGGGAAAAGATGTTTCATGAAAATGAAGATTAAAAAAGAATCTGGCGTAGCAATAACTCATATCAAACTAAATAGACTTTAAAACAAAGGCTAAACAAAAACATGTTGTGAAGAACGACCCAATAATCCCATTTCTGGCTATTCAGAGAAACCCAAAAACACTGCTTAGAAGGGGCTTGTGCATCCATATATACATTGTAGCATTATTTACAATAGCCAAGACATGGAGGCAACCTCGGTGTTCACCAATGGCTGACAGAATAAAGAAGACCTAGTACATATATACAATGATATATTATTCAGTCAGCTTTATAAAACATGAAATATTGCCATTTGTGACAACATAGATAAAGCTTAAGATAATTATGCTAAGCAAATTAAGTCAGTAAAAGTCGAGAACCATATGATTTCACATATATATGGAATCTACAACTGAAAGTAACAAACAAACAGACAGATAAATGAACAAAAATCATGGACACAGACAACAGTTTACTGGTTACCAAAGAAAAAGGAACATAAGGTAGAGGTACATAAAGTGAAGAGGGTGAAATATATGGTGACTGAAGGAGATTTGACATGATGTGGTGAACACACAATATAACTGATAAAATAGCAAAAACAGTTATAGCTAATAGGCCAATACAGATGATGTATTATTAAATTTACACTTGAAATCTATATAATTTTATTAACCAATGTCACTTCAACAGATTAAAAAATAATGTATGTCACCTATAATTCAAAAATTAAAAATATTTTTAAATAGTAAATATTCAAATGTTTCTTTGAAACCAAGATGTTCAATACCTCAAATTGCAGAGTTCTTGTTCCCATTGCAGTTTTTGATGCTCTAACTGTGATTTCATTTCTTTCATTTCTGATAGATCCCTTTGTAGTTCAGTTATCTGAGTGTTCATTTTTTTAATTTTTTCTGAATGGAGTTCACAGTGATTGTTTCTAAACTCTTTCAGTCTTTCATATGACATAACTGCATCCTGGATATTCAATAAACTAGGAGAATCTACATCAGTGAGAAAACAAGAATAGAAATAAAATATATGAATCCTTTTTGTGTATAAAGCACTATGCACATACAATGTGGAAGACATCAGACTAAGCTCTGCAGATAAAACAGATATGACTCCTGGTTCTTGTTTAGCTTTAAGTCTAGTAGAGGAGAATGACAGATAAATTCAGAGAGATACAATAAAAAAACAGAATTGTACAATCACATAACAGAACTTAATTTGGGTTGGGCCCAGGCAAGACTTCCCTGAGGAAGAGTTGACTACACCGAGAAACATGGAATGAGCAGAAAACAATTAGACAATGGAGGAAGAAGGGCATTCGACTCAGTCTACAGCATATGCCAATGTTCCATTGCAATCTGCTTCTAGCAAGAAAGCATACCTTCATACATGAAAAAAGCAAAAACAAAACAGACAAAATTATTAAAATTTTTTTCAAGACAATGACTTTAGGCAATGAGGACAACGATTCTGGAAACAAATGGAGTTACCCTAAGGAATGTCCCAGCTCACTGATTTAAAGGAAATGCCAAGCCACAACACCAGGGGAAGGAACTGAGGTAGATTCCACTAGACTCCCTGAGTTAGGTGATGAACCTGAGTGGCAGGTGAAACCAAGGCAAGTAGAGATCACAGTTTAGAACACTGGAGAGGAGAGGGTGAAACAGATGAAGAACTCTGGAGATCTGCAGAGAGTATTCAACTGAGTAAGGAACAGTGCATACACATAGGGAAATTACCGGAGACCAGGAAGGAAAAAAAAATCTGAATAGAGCATGAGAAATAGTCCTTGGTGCTTACAGAGTACCAGGAATAGTGTCTATTCCCAGTAGCCAGGATGAATAGACTTATAATAAAGAAGACAATGAACAGAGTAGCGAGAAGTGCCTTGCCTCAGTAGTGGGGAGGAGTTAGCCCTCAGCCAAGCACTGCTCTGGATTCACCTAACGAATTATAAGAGCAAGATCATTTCAAGTAATTTAACTATATCCCAAAACAAAGCTCAAAAAGTTAAGTAGAGGCATAAAAGCTATTTATTAAAAACCAAATAGCTCTTATACAGATGAAAATATAACATCAGAGATTAAAAATACACCTGGTGAGAATAAATGCATATTAGACATCACAAAATAAAAGATTAGGAAGTTTGACATCTGTGAATTGTGAGAAAATTTCAAATAGTTACAACAGCAGGGGTGAGGGACAGAAAAATGTTTGAAGAAAAATTGGCCAAGGTTGTTTAGACTTTACGACAAATACAATGCCAGAGATCCAGAAATAGAAGTAAACTACTGTGATTTTCTTGTAGTATATATGATGTGGTATAATGTTACTTGAAGATAGACTGTGATAAAGTCATTCAGCATAAACCAACCTTAAGTAACTGATAAAATAGCAAAAACAGTTATAGCTAATAAGCCAAAAAAAAAAAACAAAAACAAAAACGAAAATGAAATAGAACTAAATCATAAAAAATTAGTCGATTAATCTAAAAGAACACAGCAAAAGAAGAAAATGGGAACAAGGATCAGACAGGACAAAGAGAAATCAAACTACATGATGACAGATTCAAGCCTACTATAGATTAATAATCACATTAAATGAAAATAGTCTAAAAACCTTACTTAAAAGACAAATTGTCTGACTGAGTCAAAAAGCAAGACCCAATTATATGCCACCAGAAAAAAATGCACTTTAAATATAAAGACAATATTTTTAAGGTTAGATATAAGATATACTACACTAATGCTTGACAGAAGAAGGCTGAGCTAAAGTGGCATTATTAATACCAAAGTATATTTCAGAGCAAAAAATATTACCAGCAATTAATGAAATTATTTCATAATGATAAATTAATAAGTGGCATTAACAATCCTAAATGATTATGCACCTAATCACAGCTTCAAAATATATGACACAAAAATTGATAGAATTGCAAAGAGAAATAGACAAATTCACAATTGCAGCCTGATATTTTAATACAATTCATTTAATTAGTGATACAACAAGTAGCAGAAAATCATCAAGAAGATAGTAGACTTGAACACCACCATTCTTATCAAGTACTCATGGAACATTTACTGAAAGAGTATATTCTGTGTTATAAAATCAATCTTAATATAAGGGGTATGTCAAAAGGTTTTAGTCATACAAACTGGAACTCATGAACAAAAATATCTCTGGAAAATACTCAAATATTTGGAAACTAAATAACACACATCTAAGTAACCCTTAGATCAAAGAAATAATGAAAAGAGAAATTAGAAAGGATTTTGAACTGAACGGAAATGAAAACATATTACATTTTGTGGAATGCTGCTACAGTACTACTTACATGGAAATTTATAACATTGAATAACTATATTAGACAAGAAGTCTCAAATCAATGACCTTGGCTTTGATCTATGAAACTATTTTTAAAAAGAAGAGCAGATTAAACCCAAAGGAAACAGAAGAAAAAAATAATAAACATTAATGTTGAAATCGATAAGGCAAAAAAAAATAGTCAAAAATCAATGAAACCAAATGCTTTCAGGAGATCAATAAAAGTAACAAATCTCTATCTTGGCTGATAAAGAAAAAGAGGAAAAAAACACAAATTACCCATATCAGAAATGAGTAGAGTGACATTACTACAGGTTCTACAAATATTAAAAGAATAATGGAGCAATTTTATAAACTGGATGTAAATAAATTTGACAACTCAGATGAAGTGTGTAAATTTTTTGAAAGACAGAAATTATCAAAGCTCTATCAAGAAAGAACAGATAAGATAAACAGCCCTAGAGCTGTAAAAGAAACAGAAGTCTTACTTAAATATTGCTCCATAAATAAAATTTCAGGCCCAAAGGCTGCACTGGTGAATTCTACCAAACATTTTAGCAGGAAATGATACCAGTTCCATGCAAACTCCAAAAAAAAAAAAAAAAAAAAAAAGAAGACTTTGAGAAATGTAACTCTACACATTCTATAAGGATAATGTTACCCTGAAATCAAAAACAGATGGAGATATTATAAGAAAGAAAAATACCTCATGAGCCTGGAGGTAAAAATTTTAAATAAAACATTAGCAAATCAAATCCAAGAATCCATTAAAAGAACAAATTGTCATGACCAAATTGGGTTTATCCCAGGAATGCAGGGTTGTTTTAACACTTAAAAATCAATTAAAGAGGGTCAAATACATGCTGACGAAGAGACTAGATGTCAAGTGGTGCACACCCAATAGAATATACAGAGGTCGTATTATAAAGTTGTACACTTGAACTTTGTGTTATGTAACTAAACAGTTACTAAGAAATTTAATGAATAAAAAAATCTTTCCACAACAGCTTGAAATAATTTTTAATTAAAAGATAGAAACAAATTCTATAATCATGGAGAGGGAAATTTTTCCAGTGGAGAGGGAGGAGTACATCGTCAGCTGCCTCATCTATTTGTAATATCACTCACATTTCATTGTAAGAGTCTATAAATTTTACTGATTATTTCGCTAAGCGTACAACTAGATGGATATGTTTGTGGCACCCACTGGCAAAGTCAAATTTTGCTAAACACATATTCAAAAACTATAAGCAATGAAGCTTTTTCTTTTGTTTAATGTGAACTCTCTCAAAGTAGAAATGTAAGACTGAATCCTGCCTTCTCCCCTGGTGAGGAAAAAATGTATTTCTTTTTAGCAGTAAAGTCCTAAATTTGTCTTAAAAAGTAATTGCAAGTGAGTTTGGAGTTTCTTTTGAGGGTGATGAAAATGTCCTAACATTAATTGTGGTGATGGTTGTACAACTCTGTGAAAACACTAAATACTCAATTACTCAATTGCACTCCTTAAATTGATGAATTGTATGATATATGAATTATAACACAATTAAGCTGTCATTTATTCAAAGTAAAAAAGCAGTTAATGTTACTCTTTATGTTAAAAAAACTGAAAAAGAAAAACCATATTTAGTAGAGTGAAACAAAGACACTTGACAAAATTCAACATCTATTTCTGATAAAACTTTCAGCAAACTAGGAATACAAGGGAACTTCTTCAGTTTGATAAGATGATCTATGTAACTCTATAGCTAACAACCTATGTGTAGTGAAAGACAATTCTCTCTCCAAAGGATCAGGAACAAGAAGGGAATAAATGCTTTTCCTCCTTTTTTACAGCACCATACTAGAGATTCTACTCAGTGCAATTAGGCAAGATAAAGAAACAAAAGACATCCATCTGGGAAAGGACGAAGAAAGCTGTCTTTGTTAGCAGAAAACATGATCACACAATAGGAATCAGCACACTCTAACCAGTGGGTCAGGTTGTTTGTTTTAGTAAACACAGTTGGACAAAAATACAGTTATGTACATTAACTTATGTATTGTCTTTGGCTACTCTAATGGTACAATGGCAGAGCTGATTAGTTGTGACAGAGAATAAAATGGCCACAAGTCTTAAATGCTTACAAATCTTTAGTAAAACAGTCATTTTAGAAAGAAAGATTGACAACCTTTGGTTAGGTAGAAATTTTGACAAAATCTACAAAAAAGCAGCTGGAACTAATAACTGATTTCAGTAAGTTGAAGAATAGAGCATCAATATAAAAAAAATCAACTGTATTTCTTTATTAGCAGAGAACAATCAGAAATTAAAATTTGAGATATATTGTCTACAACTTCACTGAAAAAGTAAAAAAATAAGAGTAATATCACAAAAGGTGGAAAGACCTATACACTAAAAAATACAAAATTTTACTGAGAAAATTAAAAATTAAAGAAAATTAAAAATTATGTATATGCCTATATAAATGGAGGCATATACTTTGTTCGGCAGTTGAAAATTCAATATTGTTAAGAAGTCAATTCTCCCCCAAATTAATCTGGAGAGTCATCAGATCTCATAATTCAAATCTAATTGCAAAAACACCAGCAGATTTTCTTTTTTAGAAATTGATAACCTGATTTAAAATTCATGTGGAAATACAAAGAATCTAGAAGAGCAAAATAACTATGAAAAAGAATATTGAAGGACTAACACTACCTAATTGCAAGAACTATATAAACCTAAAGTCATTAAAACACCATGCAGTTGATGTAAAGATGGCCAAATACATCGATAAGACAGAAATTAACACGCACATATATGGTTAACTGATTTTGACAAAGGCGCAGTGGCATGAAGTGGGAGAAAATAGAGCCTTTCATCAATTGGTGCTGGAAATATTAGATATTCATACCCAAAAGAATGAACTTGGATCCATATCTTGCATCACATGTAAAAGAGAACACAAAATGGATCATAAATATAAATGAAAAACCTAAAACCATAAAAGTCTACAAAAAACATAGGAGCAAAATTTTGCAACCTTGTGCTAGGCAAAGATTTCTTCAATATGAACACCAAAAACAAAATTCATAATAAAACAAAAGGGTAAATTGGAATTCATCAAAAGAAAAATAAAACTTCCACTCTATGAAAGATGCTGTTAAGAGAATGAAAAGACAAGCCACAGACTGGGAGGAAGTCCTTGCAAAAAATATAGGTGATAAAGGAATTGTATCCAGAATATATAAAGAATGCTCTAACCTAATTTTTAAGATGGCAAAAGTTTAGAGAGACAGTATAGAGAAGACAGATGACAAATACACACATGAAACGCTCAAAATTATCATCATTATTAGGAAAATGCATACAAAAACTGTAATTGTATACACATCCATCAGAATGGCTAAGATTTTAAAAACTGACAATACGAAATTTCGTGAAGATATGAAGGAATTGGAACTCATGTACTGCTGGTGGGAATGGAAAGTAGTATAATTATTTTAGAAAACCATTAGTCAGTCTCTTAATAAGGAATATAAAGAGGTATGAGGAGACATTTGGGGTGATGGAAAGGTTAACTATTTGGATTGTGGTGATGGATTCATATGTGTATACAAACGTCAAAGCTATTGAAATATACACTTCATATACATGTAGTTTACCTAACCAAAGCTGTTGATAACAAAAAAGCTCTATAACAAGAAAAAGCATATCAGACAATGGCTAAGACACAACCAGAAAGAAGGTTATGAAATGATACAAAATGAAAATAAAGAGTTGTGACCTTTAACTTTGCTTATAGCAAAGGGAAGTAATAGCTGGGTTTTAAGCAATGGGGTAACGATTTGAGATCTGAAATTTTAAAAATATTTAATAATGCTGCTTGCAATGTAGACCAAGGTTCTAGAAGGCAGAATGTCAGGGGAAACTGTTCTCAGGTTATTTCAGTATTCTAGGGTAGACATCATTGAAACCTGACCTTGAGTGAAGGCATAGGAGAGAAGCAGAGTCAATGAACACACTAAGCATGGCCATTCACACTGAGAAAAGTGCAGTGGAGATGCTCATAGCTCCTAGGCTGATCGTATATAATTGCTCTCATTTTATTTTAATAGAAAACATGTTTCTAAAAAATACAAAAGATAAAAAGCTCTACAACACATCCATGATCTATGGTGCAATAGCAGACAAGGTGTGCTTATATTACTACCAAATACATACCAAAGCTTTATATTTATAGTATGGTCCTACCTTTATAATCTGTGCCAAGTTGTTCAGATTTCTGATAATTAAAGTAAGGCAACTTGCAATATTCTGCTACTGTTTCAAAACACTGAGTTAAATCTTGGAGGTCATCCACAGAATTAATTTGCTCTTTGACCTACAAATAAATAATACTGTTATTCGAAATGTCCCCAAAATGTTGACAATATATACTAAGTGTACAGAGGTGATAAATATCCACCTTTTTATAAAATCAAAAACACAGGCATTTTTAAAAGAACTGATTTTTAGCAAAAAGAGACCTTTATCAATAATGAGTGTACTAAATTACTTTTTCAAAGTAAATGTCTCTACAACAAAGAAAGATTTTCTATTTTTTGCTATGTCTTTTACAATATATATTTTTTGCTACAGGTAATATTTTTGATAATTTATATTTTACAATACCTTGTTCTCTTCATTAGATGTTTTCTTTGCAGACCTAGAGAAATAAATAATTCTTTTCAAGCAAATATTAAATACTTAAAATATAAAGACTATCTAAACCTATTGTTCCTTATATAAAATCTCTGCATTTGTAGCTAATTTTCTCTAAGGGGGATAAACAATATATTAAAAGAATAACATTAAGGGACAAAGAAAATATACTGCTAATAATAGTAACACAAAATATTAAATTTAGATCAAGCTGACAGACAAAGCCAAAGGAAAAACATAATGGTTGTTACTTGCATTGTTAGATAAGAAGAAGCACTATACCAGTGTATTTTATTATCATTTTCATTTTTTTAAGAAAATGCATTTACTGGTACTAACTTCTATTTGGAAAATATTACTTAACTACTTATATGAAGTAAATTCTTTTAATAATTATGATATTAGATTTTGAGGACTTATCAGGCAACTATTAGGCATTATTATGGGCACTTTACATGTTTTAAGGACATGTTAATCCTAAAAAAATTCTGGGAGGTAGGCAATAGTTTCGGTACTTTACAAAGTAAGAAAATAAGGCACAGAAAGGCTAAAGAACTTTTCCAAGTCCATACAGCTGGTTGATAGCGGAACAAGAATTCAAACCAAGGACATCTGGCTTCAAAACATATGTTTCACATTATGCTTGGAAAGTACTATTTATTTTGAAGTATTTTTGAAGGACTATGATAGCAAATGAATCAATAGCATTATTCCATTTCTAGCTATAATTATAAATAACAATTTCTGAATATTACACTCTTTTAAAAGAAAAATTAAAAGGTTTTATATGTGGGCAATATCGACATATTATTTCAATAAACTAAAAATGCTTTTTTTCCTAAACAAATTCCCCAATGGGCATTCATTCATCTATTCAACTGTTTATTCACACATTTGACATATACTTATTGAGCACACAATATGTGTTACTAACACTGTTGGTAGAGAAAGTGTGGTTTTTATACTTTAGAAATTGATAAGCCAAAAATAACAATCAAGAATAGATTGTTAATAGTTTATGTTTCTATTGTATGTAAATAAAATCTTCCTCTTTTCCCCAGAATCTACTTCTATACTTCTATATGAACAGAATCTACTTCTATATGAATAAAAGCACGACAATTAGTTTGATATAATATTTGCAAGATAATATAATTCAATCAACCAGTTCTCTAATACTTGAAAATGCAAACAAAATTAAATTTAGTAAACATGAACTCTACTGGATCATTTCCAACAATATATAAACACAGTCTAAAAGCTCTCATCTTAAATAAGAAAAACAAATGAATAAACCTCCTTTAAACTCCACATTCTTCCTTAGTCATCATCCATTTCTCTATTGCTTATCCCATATACTAACCAATCTAAAGGTAGAAATAGACAACAATACAATAAAATTAGATCTCAGTACCCCACATTCAGCAATGGATAGATCAACCAGACATAAAACAAGCACATTGTCAAACTTGAATCATACGTTAGACCACATGGACCTGACACTTACAGAACATTCCATCTCTCTCTTATCAGGATCTCAAAGAGATATCTACACTCCTATGTTTACTGCAATATTATCCACAATAGCCAAGACATGTTAAAAATAAGTATATATTGATACATGAATGAATAAAGAAGATATAGTCTGTCTGTGTGTATATATACACATTCACACAGATTTGATGGAATCTTTTTCAGCCATGAAGAAGGAAATCCTGCCATTTACAACAATAGGGATAAAATTCGAGGGCATTATACTAAGTAAATAAGTCACATGGAGAAAGACAAATAGTGTATGATCTCGCTTGTATGTGGAATTGAAAAAAGCTGAACTCATAGAATCAGAGAGTAGAATGGTGGTAGCTGGGGACCGGAAGCATAGGGGAAATGTGGAAATGTTGGTCAAAGGGTATAAACTTCCAGTTATAAGATGATAAGTTCTGGGGAATCTAATGTACT
Organism: Pteropus vampyrus; assembly: GCF_000151845.1. Taxonomy (NCBI): domain Eukaryota; kingdom Metazoa; phylum Chordata; class Mammalia; order Chiroptera; family Pteropodidae; genus Pteropus; species Pteropus vampyrus. Next base: position 48,675 of record NW_011889262.1, read on the forward strand.
GCATAGTGTTTATAGTTAACAATATTATATATTATATACTTGAAAGTTGCTATGAGAGTAGATCTCAATGTTCTCACCACAAAAAAGGAATGATAATTATGTGAAGTGATGGAAATGTTAACTAATGTTACTGTGGTAACCATTTAGCAACATAAGTGCATCAAGTGAACATACTGTATGACTTAAACATATAAGACAAGGGTATATGTCAATCATATCTCGATAAAGCTGGAAAAAAGTTAAGTTCCAAATTTTTGATATAGCCATATGTCATTACATATAGTTCAAAAATAGCAATAATTTCATTTGTTATGATTTTGTTTGTAAATGATGTGATCAGGTAATTTTTGTATACTTTTAGCCTTGTATCTAATGCTAATATAAGAGTAATGTCAGGAACATGGTGGAGTAAGAGATGTGCCCAGATCCCTCCCTTTGAGACAACAATAAGCTAAACATCTAAAACTTAACAAAAAACACCCAACCTGCACAAAACCATGTAGAGGGAGAGATCTGTGAATAAGAGCTACTGCAGGTCAGAACTGCAGGAGTCAGGTGGTAGACTGAAAGAAACAAAGTAGCTGCCTTTCACAACTGAAACTCTCAGCAGGAGGAGGGGTATGGGAGAAGGTAAGGAGGAGAGAAGGTGCAGTGGGTTCCCTGAGCAGTGCTGCCTGGAAGAGCTGTGAGCTCCACATAGCAGTAGTGCCCAGGGATCAGGGCAGAAAGCAGAGAAGTGGTGAAGGCAGGGGAGCAATAGTTGATTACTACAATCCGGGGTTGCAAGATGCGAGGCTGAGCCACAGCCCCTAACCCCCCACCAGAGGCACCTCCCTCCATATTCTCCAAGACCTAACACCGTGTAGCACCAGGGGAATCTGAGCAAATGCTACCAAAACTGTCGTAAACAATGAAGGGGACTGAGACTAAGGGTAACAAGTGTGATTGAATATCTATGAGAAAAAAAGGTATTATTAAGCTTTATATAAAGCAAGGACCCAAGAGGCTTAAATGCCAACTACTGGAAACCAAAAGAAAAATGCCTTCTTAGCAACAGGCTAAAAAGAGACCACTATATAATAAATCTTTTTGGAAAAAAGCAGAATATGCATCCTTTAATGCCCAGATGGAGAAATAGTCCATTAAACACCATGAACAATCAAGGTGACAAGGAATCTCAGAAAGAAAGAGAAAAATCTCCAGAAAATAAGCTTACAGACATAGAAATATGAAACTTAAATGACAAGAGAATTCTTCTGAATACTTCTGAAAAAACTCAATTAGATCCAAAATAATTCATATCAACAATACAAGGAATTGGAGAAACAAATAGATCAGCAGAATGAGTTTTTCAGCAAGGAGACTGAAACCCTCAAAAAGAACCAAAGAGAACTTCTGGAGATGAAGAACACATTAAAAGAGATGAAGAATGAAATAGCAAGCTTGGGAAATAGAGTCAACCAAATGGAGGAAAGGATCAGTGATATTGAAGACAGAAATCTAGAAATAAATCAGAAGTAAGAAGAGAGAGACCAAAGAATGAAAAATAATGAAAGAGAAATAGAAGAACTAGCTGATACCATCAGGAGATGAAACATAAGAATAATGGGCATTATCAAAGGTGAGGAAAAGGAGCAGGGATTAGAAAGCATTTTCAGACAAATAGTTGATGAGAATTTCCCAAATCTAAGGAATGAGCTGGAGCTTGGAATTCAAGAAGTCAACAGAACGCCCAATTATCTCAACCAAAAAGGCCTTCTCCAGGACACGTTGTATTAAAATTATCAAAAATCAACAACAAAGAAATAATTCTCAGGCAGCCAGGGAAAAGGAGACGGTCACCTATAAAGGAAAACCCATTAGATTATTGTCAGATTTCTCAGCACAAACCTTACAAGCCAGAAAGGAGTAGAATCAAATATTTAAACTTTTAAATGAAAGGAACAACCAGCCATGAATAATGTATCCAGCAAAGCTCTCCTTTAGATATGAAGGAGAAATTAAGACCTTTCCAGACATACAAAAATTGAAGGAATTCTCCAGTACGAGACCCACATTATAGGAAATACCGAAAGGGGTCAGCTCACCTAAAATGACAAAAAATACATAACCATGAGTAAAGCGACTAGTAGACAGATAGTAGAGGAGTGCAACCCTTACTAAGAACAGGGCCTTATAAGCTTAAACATAAGATGAGATTTGCTATTGCAAGGTACTTAGGAATGTTAAGAACATATAGGGACAAATTGAGACAACAATAACAGAAAAGGGGAGAATTCAAAGATCCAAATTGGAAAAGGGGAATGGAGATACGGCAAATGGAGAAGAAAAGGAACTACTGTATGTATATTATATATACTGTATATATGTTATATATAATATATATATATATTATATATATATGTAAACTATCTCTTACATATTCATAATGGTAACTACATGCCAAAGATTCAGAAGCAAAGTACATAACATACAACAAGAAGAACCAGAGGCAAAAGCCACAAAAGTCAACCAAAATGAAGAAAACAGAATCACGAGGATAAGGAAGCAATGGAAACACCGAGCTACCAGAAAGCAGAAGATAAAATGGCTATAAGAAGACCTCATATTTCAATAATCACCTTAAATGTAAGTGTACTGAGCTCATCAATAAAAAGACACAGAGTTGCAGAATGGATCAAAAAACAAAACCCAACCATATGCTGCCTCCAGGAGACACATCTCAGTTCGAAAGACAAATATAGACTCAAAGTGAAAGGGTGAAATATGATATTCCAAGCAAAAGGCATTCAGAGAAAAGTGGGAGTAGCGATACTAATATCGGACAAAATAGACTTCAAAATAAAAAAGATAAAGAAAGATACTGAGGTACACTTCATAATGTTAAAGGGAATTATGCACCAAGAAGACATAACACTTATTAATATCAATGCTCCCAATCAGGGAGCCCTGAAATATGTAAAGCAATTACTAACAGAACTAAAGGGAGAGACAGACCAAAATATTATCTTAGTTAAGGGACCTAAATACCCCACTGTCAGATATGGACAGATCATCTAAACAGAAAATCAATTAGGAAATAGCATCTAATACATCTAATGATGTATTAGAACAACTGGCCATAATTGACATTTACAGAGCCTTCCATCCCCAAACAGCTGCTTATATATTCTTCTCCAGTGCACATGGAACATTCTCAAGGATTGACCACATACTCGGACACAGTGATAACCTCAAAGAGGGTTGAAATTATATCAACTATATTCTCTAATCATAATGCTTTGAAACTAGAAATCAAATGCAAAGAGAAAGCAGGAAGAACCACAAATACATGGAGATTAAACAACATGCTACTGAAGAATAACCGGTCAGAGAACAAATAAAAAGAGAGATCAAGAGGTACATAGAAATGAATGATAATGATAGTACAACATATCAAAACTTTTGGAACACAGCAATAGTAGTCATAAGAGAAAAGTTCATACCATTACAGGCCTATCTCCAAAAACAAAAATGAGCCCCCCAAAACCAACCTAACTCTTCACCTTAAAAAACTAGAAAAGTGGAACAAATGAAGCCTAAAATCAGCAGAAGGAAAGAAATAATCAAAATTATAGCAGAAATAAATGAAATTGAAACAAAAACACAATAGAAAAAAATAAATGCAACAAAGAGTTGATTCTTTGAGAAGGTTAATATGATTGACAAACTCCTGGCTAGACTCACTAAAGAAAACAGAGAAAGGACACAAACGAAATCAGGGATGAAAGAGGGGAAATTATGACTGACATCACTGAAATACAAAGGATCATACGAGAATACTATGAAAAAAGTATATAACACCAAATTTAATAACCTAGAAGAAATGGACAAGTACTTAGAAAGATAAAACCTTTCTAGACTAAATCAAAAAGAACTAGAAAATTTAAATAGACTAATCAGCAGTATGGAAATGGAAACAATCATCAAAAACCTACCAAAAGGTAAAAAGTCCAGGACCAGATGGCTTCACCAGTGAATTCTACCAAACATTCAAAGATTTAATACCTGTTCTTCTCCAATTGTTCCAAAAAGTTGAAGAGGAGGCAATATTTCCTGACTCATTTTATAAGAGAAATATTACCTTGATACCAAAACCTGATAAAGATAACGCAAATAAGAAAACTATAGACAAATATCTCTCATGAACAGAGATGCAAAAATCCTAAATAAGATGCTAGTGAACCAAATACAGCAACATATTAAAAAGATTATAAACCATGATCAAATTGGCTCAATTACAGGGACATAGGTATAGTTCAACATACACAAATCAATTAATATCATACATCACATAAACAAGTTGAATAATAAGAATTATATGATCATATCAATAGATGTAGAAAAAGACTTTGACAAGACATAGCATCCATTTATGATCAAAATTCTTAACAAAATTGGTATAGAAGGAAAGTACCTTAACATAATAAAGGCCATAGATGAAAAACCCTCAGCCAATACAATACTTAATGTTGAAAAACTAAAAACCTTCCCTCTAAGATCAGGAAAAAGACAAGGCTGTCCACTATCGCCACGTTTGTTCAATTTAACATTGGAGGACCTGGCAAGTGCAATCAAGCAAGAGAAAGATATAAAAGACATCCAAATAGAAAACAAAGAAATCAAACTGTCACTATTTGTGGATGACATAATTCTCTATATGGAAAACCTTAAAGGCTCCACAAGAACACTACTAGAAACAATAAGCAAATAAAGTTTCTGAGTACAAAAATATGTGTTCAAAAATCCATAGCGTTCCTATGCTCTAAGAATGAAGTGTCAGAAAAAGAAGTGGAAAAAATAATTCCTTTTGCAATTGCAACAAAAAGAATAAAATACTTAGGAACAAATCTAATGAAACATGTGAAGGACCTATATAATGAAAACTATAAGACCTTGTTAGAAAAATTGAAGAAGATACAACGAAATGGAAAGATATTCCATGTTCTTGGATTGGAAGAATCAGCATAGTTAAAATAACCATATTACCGAAAGCATTATACAAATTTAATGCAATCCCCATCAAAATCCCATCAGCATTTTTAAAAGAAATAGAACAAAAAAATCATCAGATTTGTATGGAAAAACAAAAGACTCCGAATTGCCAAAGTCATCCTGAGAATAAAGAACAAGGCTGTTGGAATTACTCTGCCCGACTTTAAATTATACTACAAAGAGACAGTAATCAAAATGGCATGGTATTGGCAGGAAAACAGACACATGGACCAGTGAAATGGTATTAAGCATCCAGAAGTAAACTTATATTTATGTGGGCAAATAATTTTCGACAAAAGAACATACAGTGGAGAAAGAAGAGCCTCTTCAATAAATGGTGTTTGGAAAACTGGAAAGCTACCTATATAAAATGAAACTAGACTGTTATCTATAACCACACATCAAAATGAACTCAAAATGGATTAAGGACCTGAATATGAGGCCTGAAACAATAGATTGCATAGAAGAAAACATAGGAACTAAACTGATGAACATTGGACATAAAGAGGATTTTATGATTTGACCTCAACGACAAGGAAAGCAAAAACAAAAATAAATGAATGAGTCTGCATCAAACTAAAAAGCTTCTGCTCAGCAAAAGAAACCATCAACAAGGTAAAGAGGCAATCATCTGAATGGGTAAATATATTTGCAAACAATGTCTCTAATGTACAAAATATAGAAAGAACACATACAACTCAAAACAAAAAAACCAAACAATTCAATTTAAAAAAATTCAGAGAACCTGAACAGACACTTCTCCCAAGAAGACATACAAATGATCAACAAACATGTGAAAAGATGTTGAACATCATTAGCTATTAGGAAAATGCAAATCAAAACCACAATGGGATGCCATCTCACACCTGTTAGAATAGCTATAATCAACAGAACAAGTCATACAAATGTTGGAGAGGATGTAGAGAAAAAGGAACTCTCATACACTGCTGGCGGGACTGCAAATTGGTACAACTACTATGGAAAACAGTATGGAGGTTCCTCGAAAAACTAAGAATTGATCTACCCATATGATCCAGCAATCCCTCTACTGGGTATTTACTCCAAACCCATATATGAAAAGATATTTGCACACTGATGTTCATAGCAGCATTATTCACAGTGGCCAGGACATGAAAGCATCCGAAGTGTCCTACAATAGAAGATTGAATAAAGAAGCTGTGGTACATATACAATGGAATATTACTCAGCCATAAGAAGAAATGAAATACTACCATTTGTGACAACGTGAATGGATCTCGAGATAATCATGCTAAGTGAAATAAGTCAGATAGAAAAAGTTGAAAACCATGTGATGTCACTTATATGTGGGATATAAACCTAAAAGCATCAAACAAACAGGGCAAACAAATAGACACTCATGGACATGGACAATAGACTAGTGATTAACTGGGATTAGGGGGTTTGAGGGGAGGTAGACATGGTAGAAGGGGGCGGTGAACACAATGCAATATATATATGCTTTACTGTTGAATTTTACAAGTGAAAGTTACTGAATTTCATTAATCAATGTCACCATAATAAAAATAAAATAATTAATAAAAAAAGAAAAAATAATGCTACTACTTTGATCCATTTTTTCAGTAATTAAAACTATTATAAATACCAGTAAAAGAATAGGTGAGTAAACAGTCTTGGGCTTTTCTCCCTAATTGGGAAACCAGTCAAGGAGGGAATATAGCTTATTAGAAAGAGCCAAAAAGAATTTATAAAATGCACATAATTGACAGGTAAAATTGTCAAAATGAGCCCACATCAAACTTGTGTCTTGTTTAAGTGAGAATTAGCATAACATGTAAAACAATACACATATGTTTAACTTCTTTTACTCAGTAAATATTTGAGTACTTTAGGCCTTCTTCACGGCACTGAGGATATGGCAGTGAAGAGACATTAATCTACCTATTGTTTATAACAGATTTCAGACTGCAAGAAAAGAGACCAGATGGTCCACAATGCCTAAAATATTTATCTGGCTTTTCACAGAAAAGCATCTCAAAACCTGATGTAGCAGATCGATCCCTTGATGTGCTTTAATAGATTTTACTCAATATACTGAAATGTTTACATAGGATGTGGAACAGGTTGCCATGTAAAATTCTTTGGATTTCAGATTAATTTGAAGGTCCAATATTTGAGCACGCACGCATTAGGAACAAAACACAAAAATCTAATAACTAGCAATTTTGATAGTATCAAAGAAGAGCGCTACTATAGCAAATAACTTACTGTTGAAACTCAGCAGATATTAAAGGTATTCCAACAAAATTTGGTTAGGACAGGACATAAAACCAAATGCCTTAAATATACTTTAATTGTGAAATGATTAGCATACTGTAGACTTAACTTCATTTTTTCCCAATGGTTGTATACTACATTATCTTATGGTTATAATAGTTTATTTCCTTATTGATAGGTATTTAGACACCTTCAACTTTTTGAAACATAGTTTATAATAAATATTCTTAACATATATAGATGTAACATATTTATATAAATATCCTTAATGCATATATACATATTATATATCCTTAACTTATGTCAAACTGTATAGAGTATGTATAATGACCTACTGTATGCTTTATGTGCATAATAATATATAAGAAATTCCCTTAGATTGTGTGTGTGTGTGTTTACACAAATCCTGTTTTCCTGTAGGATCTAGTTCCAGAAATGAAGCTGTTCAGTTGAAGGGATGACATATTTGAAATTTTGAAACACACTGCTAAATTACTGGTATTTCCAAAAAGATGTATCAATTTCATCTACCAACAGTATATGAGAATGCCCTTTTCTCCCATTTGCCAACCCTGGCTGTTATTTTTCAAAAACATTTATCATTTTGACTTCAAAATGGCATTTCATTGTTAATTTACATGTTTCTAATTACCAGACAAGGCTGAATGTCCCTAGTAAAAATGTAAAATTTGTTAATTATGAATATGAACTCAAATTAAAATTTGTTTTATAGGAAAATAACAATTATTGACTGTTACCTATTGTTATAGGCTTACCTATCAGAATCTTCTTTTTCCATAATAGAAAATTGCTCGTTATCAGTTTTCCCATTCTTTCTGTGTTGAATTAATCCCTCGCTGTCTTTAGCAGCAGCATTACGTATGTTTTCTGTTACTTCCACGTCACTATTTTTGTGCTTCTTCCTTTCTTCTACAAGCTTCAATGAAAGATCGATATTAAGAATAATTGCTATTACTTTCTTCATTATAAAGACCCTTTCTATTTTCATTAATTTTATCATTTGGCTCTGAGTTTCATTGTCATGACTTTCATCAATAGAAACATTTTTGTGCTTACTTTATTATTACATATCATTGAAGTTTTTGTAAATTCTGCTTCATTTCTATTTCAGTAAAGGAAGCAGAATTTTCCAACATGTCAGAAAAGGCTTTCTTAACTTTGTGCTCTTGTTCACATTTACTCAGTGATGCATAACATCCACACACACCCCATATTTGACTAGCAGAGACAGAGAAATGAAAAGACAGAGGCACAAAATTTGTTCTCTTCTGTTTTCACCACCTTGATTCTGCATTAGACAGCCAGATTTAGGGGCTGTGATATTGTGCTTCCTCTTTCTGCCTTTTCCAATTAGTTTTTCTTTTAGTTTGTGGGAAGATCAAAGACGTGGTGTTATTCATAAAATAGATGATCCAAAGTTTACCATAACACAGAAGCTGAGTGAATCTGATAAGTCGTTAGCTAATGTAGAATTCTGGAAAATGAGTAATGCTCCCCCAGATTCACATTCAATGCCATAAAATTATATAGAAAGAGGGTCTAGAAGTAAGTATCTACTTCAGGCCATATTTACCAATAATGGGAATGAAATCAAGAAAGCATACATAATTCGTCCAAAGCTACTAAAGATACATTGCCTAGCATTTAATGGCACCGAAAGAGGTAATACTCTCCAATGCTGAATGAGATAATTAAAAGTGTGACTTTTGCAAAGTCATTTAATGCCTTAGTGTAGTGGGGAGAGCTCATCCACTTTGTCTTTGGAAGGAGAATATCTCAAATTTGTCTGTCTTAAAAAGTCAATGCACCACAAAACTCAGTTTTCTCCTTTAGAGCTAAATACTGAAAATTTTGCATAGGGTTTATGCTTCCTCTCTGATAAAATCATGCATGTCAAAATGCACCATACTTTATTAAACAACATAATATATAGATTTGACTTAACAAAAACAACTGAGAGTGTTGGTAAAATTATATACATATATAATAGGTTTTACTCAATATACTGAAATGTTTATATAGGATGTGGAACAAATTGTCATGTGAAATTCTTTGGATTTTAGATTAATTTGAGGGTCCAATATTTGAGCATGCATGCATTAGGAACAAAACATGAAATCTAATAACTAGTAATTTTGATGATAACAAAGTAGAGTGCTACTGTAGCACATAACTTACATTTTCTAATTCAGTTTCCAAGCTTTTACAGCCATTAGCGCTGCAATTATCTGCAAGTGATGGCTTCTGGAGCAGATCTTGATTAGGTTTTGTTTCCTTACAAGTATTTGTAACAGCAGAAATAGTGTGCCTTTTAATTTGAATTGTGTGTTTCACTTCATTGAAGTCAGCAAAACCCAAATCTAGAAGATTTTGTGGATCACTAGACTGATGAGTGTGTTTGACGCTGAATTTCCAGTCAGTGATGTTTGGGTTCATGTCTTTTGTCATCTGCATATCAAACTCTTGGTCCTCTTTCACTTCCAGTGTAACCCCTGGGTTCCTATTGTTATTTTCTGAATCACTGTAGAAATTCTCCTTATTTTCATTAAAAACATGCTCATAGTCTGATTTGTTCTCATTCTCAAGCTGTAGTTTATTTTCATTTAAACAAAGCTTAGAAGATGACTGGAAAGCATATCCCAGGGACCCAGAGCCTGAATGAGATGGAAAGACATTTTCGACATGGGGTTCTTCTTGTTCAGGAAATGCCTGGAATGCTGCAGAGATAGACTCTCCAAATGCATCTCTTCCCTCACAATGAAGTATATTATTTGGCAAATTAGAAGGTATTTCTCTTAAGCTTGCTCCTTCTTTAGAGTTGTCATGTGTTGGCTCTTCCTCAGGACAACCAGTAGTTTTGTATTTTCCACAAATTTCACCAGAAGTCTGCTTTAACTCATTTGGGATGAGTTTTGACTGATTTTTCCACTCTAAGTTACCTTGTTTGATCCACATTTCCTCAACCCTTTGCACATAAAGATGTCCTGAATATGCAGACATATCATCTTTATCACATTCCTTATTCATGTCTGATCCTTGAGACATTTTTTGCAGATGCAAAAGTGGAAGACTAATTTGCTTGGTTTGATTTTCAAATGTCTTTCCTGCTGGGGTACATGTTTGTGAAATGACTTGATCCTTGAGGAATCGTGAATGGACAAAGGAATATTAGAATATCTTTAAAATTTAACAGTTAAATTTTTAAAACCATGTTTAGGTACTCCCAAATCACTGGATTGTAACTAAGAAGTGAAAAATAACCTGCCTTAGTCTAAATTAGGACAAAATCATGAACTGGCACGCCTAATTTTGTCCCTATTTGAACTAAACAACTTATTATATATTAAATCCACCAAAAATGAGTCAATGATTATTAATGTTACAAAAGCGTCCTCATTTAAAACATTTTACCTCACCATATCTTAAGGAGTGGTTTTTTTAAAAGATTAACAACTGGAGAAGGAGCAAACTTTAAATTATTATTAACATCGATCAGAAAGAAAAGCAAGTTCCTCAATTTTAATTCAATTATATACTGTGATAGTGTTATTTACTGATATACTTATCTGTTGTATCCAATTCTAATATATTCTAACATCCACAAATAAGAGTGGATAAAATTTTTTATAATATTACTAATTTCCTATACTGTAATAAAATGTTTATACTCTAAAAAAAAAAAGATTCCATCCTGGAAGCTGTGATTCTCTTAAGAGTCAGTTGAGTTGATTTTATGACCCCATTTTCTCCGTGACTATAGATTATGAAGTCAATTACACAGAGATCACAAGACAGAATAAATTTTAACCGTGACATTAGTGACTAGCAATATCAACCTACAAATTTGGAATCACTGAGGATGATGACTCCTTTCACATGTATCTAACCTAAAGGCCATCATTTTTATATTGTTCATAATTTCATCTTTTAACTATATGATTCGATATTTGATGTTACCTTCTTTATCTTATATGGAAGTTATAAAAATGACAGAAGCCAACAATATTCAGAACAATTCCAAGGAAAAAGCTTAGCTCTAAGTTACTATAAATTCAAACATTATTTTAAGTTTATAACTAGGTAAAATGTTATAAAACTAAATCATCAATTATGATTTATTAATTCTAAATGGGTAGCTTGAAAGTTAATTTCAATTGAATTATGATTCCTTATGAAATCCTAGAAAATGATATTATACCAAAAAATTCAAATTAAATTTTTATGTACCTGTGGGTAGTTATGTTGGCTTCCATCAAGTCTTTCTTGCTCTTCCTCTGATGTTATTGATAAGTCTAGTTCTGCTGACAAATCTATATATTAGTTAAATTTATAAATCTTTATGAAAAATAGAAAATAACATTTTATGAATTGAGAAATTAAGTTAAACTTAACCCTTAGCCGAATATTTACCTCTTTAAAAAGATACTTCTAATTATCTAAAACTTTAACAAACTATTTAGGAAATAATAGATGTCATAATGTTCAAGGCATACAAACACCTCAGAAACTCATTCACAAATTCATATTCATGCAACATCAATAAAAAAAAACAATCAAAAATAAAACAAAATTTGGAAACACAGTACAACATATAAAGTCACAATATAACTGCTCATTTATTTTTAAAACACTCTAAGCTTCAACTGCATCATTATTTATGGTTTCCAAAATTACTGTTAATTTTAATGTTTTTATCAGTGTACACCCTTCTTTATATTGGAAATGTTTTTCCTAGTATTTTGACAAATATCTTTCATCTTTTAGGACTCAGCACTGGGGTTTAAAGACAGGAGGTGTCAAAAATGGCTTTTTTAGAGATAATGCCTCTGCTGAGACTTAAACTATGAGGTTAGCCAGAATCAAAGGGGTAGAGGGCAGGAAAGGCAGAGAGCATGCAAAGCTGTGCTATGAAGACAGGGGGAGAAGCATACAACAGCATAAAGTTTGTCTAACATAGATGGTGAGGCAGGCATGACCAGCAGTTCAGTAATTCTAGAGGAAAGGCAGATCGTAGAAAGCTCTACAGATGGAAAGTTAGGTAGAAGTCAGATCATAAAAGACATATATATGTAATTTTAGGATGCCTGGACAGCAATATGGTTCAACCAGTGGCTCACGGTCAAATATACTTTGGAAGTTGATCATTCTAAATGCTGTGGTAGTGATGAATTGGAGGGGCATATGAATAAATAGGAGACAATTTAGCAGGCAATAATGTAAAATATAGATGATACAGGCCAGGCCTAAGGCAATGTTCTAGAAATATTTAAGATGTAAATATTTAAGATGCACCCACTGCAGAATAAATCTTTATTCTATGACTAGATGAATAAATCCCGGGTACCTGGAAAACTAGGCTCTGCTCATGGCTTTACAGAGTTATCAACTAAGAAGTGAAATGAACTATGTGAACTCTGTTAAGTTGCTTCAATTCCTTTTGTAGTTTTTATGTTTTACATATTTCTGTGTTGAGGGACCTTGGGTATGTGTTTACCAAGCACCTAAAGAAATAAAACACTTGTATACATATGTAAATAACTTTAAATTTATAGCTTGAAGCCACTACTTTAGGAGATAATTGAAAGTCTTTTTGTAAAGACAATGTTAATTCCAGAGTTAAGAAAAGGAAAGAATGTGAAACTATAGAGGTGAAAAAATACTGTATGTTTTATAACTGTAGACCTGATCATATGACTGATAAAGGGCCCTAAATTAATGATTCATTAAGTGAAACACATATTAGATATAGTCAGTCCATAGAATGAGTATCATAGCAAAATTAAAATTGGTTTTCCATATGTTGTTTTTAAGTGATACAGCTCTCCTTTAAAACAACATTTCTTGTGAACTATTTATTCATCAAAAAAATTTTTAAGGTGACACACTCTATGAATACAACTTAGAGGAAGTACTATACAGCAAATTCTCAAAGATACCCATTACTGCTAGAAAAGCTTATTCTAAAATATATAAAATCATAAAACACACAAGAAATTTAATATTTGGCTTCAAAAGGTGCTTTTTCAGTTACACTGAATATTGTGATAACTAATATTTGTGAATTCAGAGCTATAAAAAAAAGCTAAGAAACTATGTTTTGTGTCTGTTGGCAATCTTTAAATCTCTACCTAGTTTTTCCATCTAGTCTTAGAGTTCTAAATAAAATCTTGGTACCCAATGCCAAACACATGCTAAATACTGATCTAAATGAAATTATTCTCCCCAATTTTCCTTCTTATATAGGTATATGTCACCTTGGTTATAGGAAAAATGCCAAGAGTTTGCTATGTTATGATGTGTGTTGCACAGACAAAAGAAAACTAGATTTTGCCACAAAATGATTTTTGAAAACTCAGAAGTATGGTGAAGCCCCCAGTGGTGGTCTAGGTTTGAACTCTTTTTGTTTCTTTATTACCTTCTTTGCTCTCTCTGTTTTCTGGTAGCTGTGATCCATGCAGGTCATGGAGCCTATCCTTCCCTATTAGAAACACAGCTTCAATATTAGTCTTATCTTTATGTATCAAGGTCATCTGTCCAAAGTCTGTGGATGCTGACTGATGTGGGGTCATCGATTGTGATACAAATGGACATTTATTGTCAATATTCAAATCCCCAGGTCTTTGACAGGTCTCATGATAGAGGGGCAAACTAGGACATTCCCAATCTGAAGAATCTGAAAATAAAGTTTTCATTAATTAGAATGTAAGCAATACTAATTTCACTAACCTGTAAAAGTTCTGTCTCCAGAGCAGCAGTGCCATGTCCCTGTCAACCCCCAAGGACACTGCTCCTTCACAACATATTTTATTTTATATGTCCTATACTTGTCATTCACATAGATAAGTTTAATAAATGATTGTCACTCAGCAATTTTTATCACATGGGGTATTTTCCAGAAAACCTTTGCTTATTAGTAATTAAGATTCTTCAGGGTACAAAATTTTTTGTTATTATCAAAATTTCTGTCTAACCATTTATTCTAAGTTTAAGTTGAAAAAACTTTTAATGAATGATACTACCTTTAATAAGAAACTACTTAATTACAATAAAATGGTCTTTTTAAAATCCACCAATATCTTCAGAATTTACTTCCTAAGCCTTAGATAGACAGAAATTCATATGACAATGACAATCTTGGGTGACCTTATTGTTTCATGTAAACGTAAGTACATCTAGGTCAACCACAATCCACCAAGAGTGTCATGTGACAGAAAATGAGTATACAACACACACATTTTCCTTTTCTAAAAAAATCAAATTTCTTAGATTCAAACTTTTTAAGACAAGTGAAAGAAAAAAGCAATAAATGTAGAAGTAAAGCTTAAAAGCCTGCTTTATCATGGGGGGTTTCTTTATAATTTCATATCCACGAACCTCATATAAGTCATAAAACGGTGTTTCTTGGTATCATCTGAGAATGCCTAGAGTCCAAATATCCATTGTTTTAGGGAGTCCAAGAGGTCAAACTATTTTCACAGGAATGCTAAATGTTATTTGCTCTTTTCACTCTCATTCTAGTATAAGTGTACAGTAGAGTTTTCCACAGACATGAAATGTGGTAACATCACAACTCTATGATTAAGGGGTCATACTTCTAATGGCTAATGGAATGTATGACTGTGTGTGTTTGTATTTGAAAATTTTCAGTTTTAATTTAAAATATTGTCTCTCTCTATATATATATCAAACCTAATTTTAAAAATTATTTAATATTCTCAAAAACTATTAATATAATAAAAAAGATCCTAAGGCTAAAAGTATCAGAATTACTTTTTTAAAAAGATTGTGTCTACCAAATATTCATTATGATGAATTTCTTCTTTATTTTCAATCATCAAAGACATCATAAACAACACCCTCTCTCCTCCCCCCCACCCACAGAGTCAGCTAATCAGAAAAACTGGTTGTAATAAGCTCATCGGTATGACAACATTTAGATGATATACTTTTAAAACACAGTGATATATTAGAAACTGAAGCTTTACTCTAAGTAAAGGTTGGAACTCAATAAATATTTTAAAATAGTGAGAAGAAACTTTATCATCAACTTCTGGGAAATTCAAATAAGTACAAAAATTCCAGCATGAAAAATTTAGAGTACTGAACCAAAACAAAACAGATCAGAGTTAAAGATTACATTTTAAAATTTTACTTTACTTATTTTTGTAAATAACTTTTTTTTCCTCAAATATGGATACCAAAATGACATCTACTTTATCTCAAATCTGTCAAATAAATTTGTAAAAAAAGAAATAGAAAAACAATGAGCATGTCAAATATTTTTGTGTACTCCTTTTGAGAGTTCAATTTGATTCACAAAATTTACCTGATCTGGATGTTTGTATATCCTTCATTTCTATTGCTTTCTTGGGATTAGAATCTTTCACTTCAATGGGATGCTGAATGGATTTTGAAACAAGATGATTAATAACTAATGTACATTTCATATAATTTATACTTAATTATTCAAGATAAAAATATAAAAGTTATTACCTTCAAGTGAGGATATTTCTCAAGGGAATCTAAAAATGCAAAGGGACATGTACTCAATTATATGTGACTAGGAAAGCCATCTACACATTCATGCAGAGTTAGTGTGGAGCTGAATCCTCATGTTTGGCTTTGGAAATGACTGTAGTAGCGGTTAGTGTTTTTTGGGGGGTAGTGAAAGAGTATAGAAGAGCAACATGACAGAAATATAAATCCACTATATATACTGCAAAGAAGTATAATTTAATGAAAGGGAGAGTTGAGCTTTCAAAAGTAAGGTTATGTTTCAATGATTCTCACTAAACAAGATCATTCTTCCTATACCAATGTCAACATGCTGATTAATGAGGTGAAACATGATCTTTCATGAGAGGAATAAAGCATGACCCAGATAGGATCCATGTGAAACCTGATGATAGAATACAACAGAATATCTTGAATTGAGATCATCAGAGTCATTTATATCATTATGCTACAAGTTTTAATCATGGTCATCAATGTGCCCTTTGATTTAGCAAGTACACAGTTGTCATGAGAATTCGGTTGAATGCATAATTGATTTAGCAACTGAGAAAGTTATATGAATTGACCAGTTTGGATATACACTTGTAGAACAATACTTAATAAAACTATTCATTTTGTCCATACTAATGTCCCCAACTGCTATGCTTAAATTTCTTCTGTCCTCTAATTTGGCCACCTCAAAGATCTTAAACCACTTCAGCAAAATGTACAGAAAATATATCTAAGAAGTAATGTGTAATGAGCTTACAACATTGAAATATGGTTATTAATATAAGAAAAATTAATTGAAAGAGAAATATATAGTAAAATCTTTTATGTTTAAAAATCAGTGTAATATTATTAAAAGTAAATATTTATCATTTAGGGAATAAATGCTAGAATTTCTTTTCTTTTTATTTCATACTTAGCTGGGCTTCATATATCATGCTGGTCTTTAAAAAATTTTTATGAACCAGCTAACTGATCAAAAATTAACTATCTTAAAAAGTCAGCCAATACTTCTGTATTCAAACTAATCTCCTTTGAATAACACAAACCAGTGTAACATATACCTTTGATGCCTGATTATCTTAAGATGGATCAGTGAGTGGCTACAGTTCATCCCAATTTTTGAACTTCTTTCTGCTACCAGTGTTCTCTGGAATGATCTCATCTTCTGTTTCATTGCAAATATTCTAAAGCCTTCTAAAGTGAGGCCTCTCAAATTTCCTCATCAACTCTATATTTACCTAGCTAATATCTTCCTTTCTTCCCTCCTTTTGTTCACTATCTTCTTTCTTCTCCAAAAGTAATTTATATACTTTTGGTCTAGATACTTCCCCTTTTCCCATTCTTTTTGTAGATTGTCTCACCACTTCTTCCCGCCCCCCACCCAACCTCTCTTTCTTTAGCAGTAGTACCTTACATCTATCATCTCTGCTGCTTCCTCCCCTTGCTTCTATTTAGCTATAATCATGCTTGGAAAAGAGAGGGAAAGAGAAAGGAATTAGGAATATGAAGACTATGAGCATGTCAAATATCTTCTGTACTTTCTTCCAGAGTTAATATTGTTTTACAAAATTTACCTGATCTGGATGTTAGTGTATCCTTTATTTCTACTGCATTTTTAACCACAGCATCTTTCACTTCAATGGTAGGCTGAATGGGTTTTGAAACAAATGATTAAAAACTAATGTACATTTCATACAATCTGTACTTCATTATTCAAGATAAAAAGTATAAAAGTTATTACCTTCAAGTGAGGATGTTTTTCAAGAGAATCTAAAAATGCAAAGGGACATATACTCAGTGATATGTGAATATGAAAGCCAACCGTACATTCGCACTCAGTTAGTATAGAGCTGATACTCATATTTGATTTGGGAAATGACTATATTAGGTGTTTATATTTTTGGGGGGAAGAGAGTGAAGGGAGTATTAGGACAGCAACAAGACATAAATGCAAATCCATTATGAATACTGAAGAAAAAACGGAAATATAGGTTTAACAAAACATGCAGCTGAGCTTTCAAAAGAAAGGTTATATTTCCACTAGATCAGTGTGCATATACCAACATCAACATGCTGATTGATGGGTGAAAAGTAATCTTTTTTTTGAGCAACAAATCATGACCCTGACAAGATCCATGTGAAACCTGATGATAGAATGCAACAGCCTATATGTCATGCAATACATCAGAATCATTTATACCATTATGCTACAAGTATTCATCATGATCTTCAATTTGTCCTGTAATTTAGCAAGTATACAGTTGTCATGAGAGTTCAGGCAAGTGCATAAGTCATGTATCACCTGAGAAAGGATTATGAATTGACTAGCTAGGATATCTACTTGTACAATAATAAGAGAAATATTTATTTTTTCCATGCAAATGTAGGCTACTGTTATGCCTACATTACTTGTATTCTCTAGTTTAGCCATCTTTTAAACTTTCATGACCCACTCATGCAAAAAGATACATAAAACACATTGAAGAAATAATGCATAATCAGCGTTTGATATTGAAATAGTATCATTAAAAAGAAAAATTTATTAAATGGCCAAAGACATTTTAGATGTTAAAATCTTGTATGTTTCAACATCAGTATAATATTTTCTGAAAATAACAATGTTAGCACTTAGGTAATGAACTCTATAATTTCTTTTGTTTCCAGAATTAGTTGGAATGGTATATCATGCTGGCCTTTGAAGAGGCTATTTTATGAACAAGCTATTTTATTCAATTATTAGCTACTTTAATATTAAAGAGTCAATGCTTCTATATTCAAATGAATCTCCTTCAAATAACAAATACCAATGTAACATATATCTTTGATACCTGATAAGCAGGAGGAGGATAACTGAGTGGCTACAATTTACTCCAATTCTTGCACTTCTGCTTCTAGTGTTGTCTGGAGCATCCATGATCTCATCTTCTGTTTCAGTGCAAATATTCTAAAGCCAGCTAAACTGAGGTCTCTCAAATTTCCTCATCAACTCCAAAATTACCTAACTAATGCCATCCTTTCCTCCTTTCTTCCTTTCATTATACACCTTCCTATTCAAAATAATTTCTAGACCTGAGGTCTTCATATTTCCTCCTTTTCCATTCCCTTTGTGGATTGTTCCCAACTCCCTTTTCTCTCTCTTTTTAGCAGCAGTATCTGACATCTATTATTTCTACTGCTTCAACTCCTTGCTTCCCTTTTGCTATAAACATGCTCAGAAATAAAAACAAGATAATGCTGTTTCTTGTCCCTCGCACATCTTGAACTATCCAATGCCTTTTCTTTCCGCTTTCTCTGAGCACAGTCTGAAGACCAGCAATATTAGAAAAATATTAGGTCAAATAAATCCATAATCAGTACACAGATTCCAAACTGGAAAATTTAGGGTATTAAAAAAAAAACCAACAAACAAACAAACAACAAACCAAACCAAAACAACAACAACAAAAACCCATTAGAGTTAAATCTTACATTTTTTAAATTTTGGTTTATTATTTGTATCAACATTTTCCTCAAACATAGATACCAAAAATAGAGTTCTATGTAATCAGGTACCTCAATCTGTAATGCCTTCCCAACAGTGAGGAAAAGAGGAAGAGTTAGGACATTTTGCTGTACGTCTCTGACAAGTTTTGGTACTGGAAGCTTACTTTATATATTTTTTTTCTGTATTTCTAATACTCTGATATGACTTTTTCTAAAGAATTATTTTACCAACTTCCAGTGCATATATCTGCTTTTGTTGTTTCATTAACTTCCTCTAATTTTTGCCTTTCTTAGTCTTCATTTGCTTTTTTATTCTTCCCCTGTTTTTTATTTCCTGAGTTTCCTTAGGTCTTAGAGTATCATGAAGCAGAACAAATAATGTAGGTCCTTTAGTGACACTATCAGTTTAATCTGTTGCTGATACCAGATATAAAATACTACTGATCATTTCTCTTTTCTATGTTTTCTTTTTTTCGTCTTTATTGAAATATAATAGACAATTAGTTCCTTGTATTTACATTATACAATTCAATGATTTTTTTTTCAGATGGTTGGCGTATGATAATATATCAGTTTCAGTTGTACAGCATAGTGATCAGAGATCCACATAACTTGCAAAGTGATTACCGCACTATATTTAGTACTTCTTTTTCTCCTTACATATTTATTACATTATTAACCATCTTCCCCATGCTACACTCTACATCTCTAAGTCTATTCTGCAACTATCCATTTGTAGCTGTTAATCCCTTTGCCATTTTTTTTTGTCCCTGCGAACCCCCATCCCATCTAGTACCTCTAAATATTCTCTGTATCTGAGTTTATTTCTGCTTTAATTGTTCTTGATTTTGTTTTTTAGATTCCACATTTACATGAATCATGTGACATTTGTCTTTCTCTATCTGACCCATTTCATTCAGTGCAATACCCTCTAGATCCATGAAGGCAATGTCTTTTTCCATCCCCTTCCTTTTAGTCTGTGTGTGTCTTTTAATTTGAAGTGAGTCTCTTATAGGCAACATATGTAGGGGTCTTGTTTTCTTATCCATTCAGCCATTCTATCTTTTGGTTGGAGCACTTAATTCTTTTCCATTTGAGGTACTTGTTGATAGGAAGGTAGTTATTACCATTCCTTATTCCTGTTTTTGATATATGTTTTTTCTTCTTAAAGAAGTCCTCCAACTTTTCCTTTAATGCTGGCTTGGTGATGATAAATTCCTTTAGCTTATTTTTGTCTGGGAAGCTCTTTATCTGTCCTTCAACTCTAAATGATAGCTTTGCTGGATAAAGTAATCTTGGTTGTAGATCCTGGGTCTTCATCATGTCAAATATTTTGTGCCAAGCCTTTCTGTCCTGCATAGCTTCTTTTCAGAAATCAACTGCCAGTCTTATGGGTGCTCCCTTGTAGGTAACTGCTTGTCTCTTGCTGCTTTTAAGATTCTCTCCTTGTATTTAAACTTTGGTATTTTAATTAAAATGTGCCTTGGTGTGAGCCTCTTTGGTTTCCTAGTTTTGGGGATTCCCTGAGCATCCTGGAGTTCTATGTCTATTTCCTTTACCAGGTTAGGAAAGTTCTCCATCATTATTTATTCAAATAGCTCTTCGACACCCTGTTTTCATTTAGGTACTGCCATGACATGGATTTTTTTCTTTAATAATGTCCCACAAGCTCCTTACATTATTGTTATAGTCTTGACTTCTTTTTTCTTGCCATTCTGATTGAGTGCCCTTGGCTTTCTCATTCTCTATATAGGTCATTTGATCTTCTTCTTTATTCACTTTGTTTATTCCATTTAATATACTTCTCATCTCAGATAATGTGTTCTTCATTTCTGACTGGTTCTCTTTTATAATTTCCATTTCCATTTTTATGTTTTTTTTTTATCATTATTGAAGTTCTCACTGAATTCATCTACACTTACCATAAGTTTACCGAGTATCTTTATAACCAGTGTTTTGAACTCTGCATCTGTTAGATTGCTTGACTTCATTATTTCTGGATCTCTGTTCTGTTCTCTCATATGGTTTCTGCTTCTTTGTCTTTCCATTTTGGCTGCCTTTCTGTGTCTGTTTCTATGTACTAAGCAAAGCTGTTAAGTCTCCCCATCTTATTAGTGTGGATTTGTGTAGTGGGTGTCCAGTGGCGCAGTCCTGAGAGGGGTTCAGCTGCAGGCCAAATTTAGCCCAAGTCTGTGCCCCTCCAGACCCATCTGTTAAGATTCAGCAAGCAACTCACAGATGCTGTGCTTGTAGATGCCTCAAAAGGCCACACCAGAAACCGAAGCCAGCTGCCACAAGAGTGAGTCTAGGCGCTGCTTTGCAAGGAGCACCTGACTTGCAGAGGATACACCTGGATGTGGCTTGGGTGGGGCTGTGAGCTGAGGTAGGCAGGGTTTCAGGGAATCAGCTGGGTGGAGACCTCCGTTATCCAGTTTGATGATATCAGGGCTATGGCAGCGCTGTGTCTGTGCACTGGGAGGAGGGAGGGCTCAACGGAGGAACAGTGGATACCACTGGCATTTCTGTACAGAGTCAGTCTCTCCTCAGCCCTCACTCTGACAACTCAGAGTCCCTTTATAAGTCCCTGTGCAGCTGAACTGGCATTGGTGCTCAGGGCAAGCAGCTCTGTTATCATGAAAGTCCACTCGTGGACACGGCACCTTTAAGAAGTGTCTGCCGCAGCTACTGCTGCTGTAGCCTCGGTCCCACTCAGCCGCTCAGGACCAGGCAGCCTCATGTCCTCACCTTGTCCTACCTCTGCCATTGCAGGGTGCTTTTTTGGATTTCTCCCTAGTTGTATGGCTTGTTCATCTAGATCCCAGGTGATTTTTCCTTGCTGTTTTCTCCTTGATTTTGTCAAAACTTTGATTTGGTCGCCAGAGGAATGAACAGAACCTCTATCATTTACGCCATTTTCCCGCCCCCGTTTCTGTTTTCTTACTCTGCATTTAATAGGTGATTTTCTTTGGCTATTAGACTATATGAGGAGTCACGTTTTAAGCTAACATTCTGTCAATTACTTTTTTACAAAATGCAGTCCTTACCTCTTATTCGCCCATATACTATACGTTTTCTTCTTTGATCTGCAGCTCCAGATAAGTGATCAACATACTTCTTTGGAACACTTGCAGAAAAATTCTGTTAAAATTTACATCAATAATAAGTTGAATTAACATTTCTAAGTTCTTTCTAAGAAAATATCTAAATTCTCTACATTAAAAGCCATTAGACTTAAAAATAAGAGAAGCATGTATTGAAAACCAAAATATTAAATAGAAAACTTCATATTATGCTCTCTAGATCAAGTCCATCTTTGGTCTTCATTTGGATACTCTCAGATAATTAAGCATGGAAGGCCAGAGTAAATACTTTCATAGACAAAATACTGATTTATATGCACACATTAACAGGGAACTAACTTCAAAATATCTATTCTACTTTGCATTCCTGACAAGATAAAAGAACATTCTGAAATATACGTATTTAAATAAATTCTTTAATAAGTGTACTTGGTCTAAATTTAAAATATTTCTAATATCAAAATTTTGTTAGTGTTAAAATCAGATACTGATTTTAACCTTGGAGTATGCATGTTGAGTATAAATAGATCATTGTAGGACCCGTTTCACTTAGTAAAGAAGGGCTTGTAAAAGCTATTTTTGGATTAATTTTTGATAGGAAAAATTATTGAATAAAATGGCAGAGCAGTAAGTAAAACTTTTCTTGAAATTATGATAAGAATAGCAAAAAATTACATAGTTATGCAACTCTTCTAAAAAGATTAGTAAGCTTTAATAAAGGAAGAATGACAGTATTTATTAATCATGTAACTGTGCCAGGCACTATTTATACACATTTGTTTATTTTTTATATACAACAATGATCCAAATTGTATGATGGTAGTTACCCCACTTTCTGTTTCCTAGTCATTCCAAGATAATAGGGTAAAATGAAGAACAGATGTGATCCATTGTTCTCTCTGTCTACCATGTCCTTTTCCTATAATTTCATGTGACTGGTTCCTTTTCATACATCACTCGGGTGGTTTTTGTCACACATTCAGAAAGAATTTTACTGACCAAGTAAATTATACTCCCATTTCCATATTCCAAGTATAAGCTGCCCCAATATCTCTAACCTAACATTGTTTATTTTCTCTACATGAAGCACTTATGGTGACTTATACTGGATTGTTGTTTGCATGTTTTTCTGCTCCTATTGCTACAGCCTAACCCCTCAACTTCTAGACTTAGTTCTATCTGTTCAGCGCATAGTTGGTATTCCATAACAGAAATTTACTTCTGGTTAAACATTTAAGATCTCATTAAAAGGGCCTCAAGTACTAAAGCACTACATATCCATAGGACAGAGCTCTCCAACATTTTTGGCACCAAGGGACTGGTGCTCCTATGAGAATCTAACGCCTGATGACCTGAGGTGGAGCTGAGGCAGTGATGCTACTGCTGGGAAGCACTTGCAAATACAAATGAAGCTTTGCTCACTTGCCTGCCCCTCATCTCCTGCTGTGTGGCCCAGTTCCTAACAGGCCACGGACCAGTACTGGTCCATGGCCCAGGGGTTGGGGATCCCCACTATAGGATATCACGAGTAACTATTATAACTTAACATCCCCAGAATTCGAAATCCACATCCCCGTTCTAACTTTCCCATTCTTTTATGACAATACTGCCATTTCATTGTTGTTTGGCTTTACAAAAAACATTCTCAATATTTAGTTAAGTAACTAAATACCACTGTGATCATTGTGTTTTACATTTCCTAGCACCCTTTACAGTTTACTAAGTGATTTCAGATTTTTTACATTTGTTCATTGCACATACCTGAAAGGTAGGTATTAGTATTCTTCTTATGAATGAGGTCACTGACATTCCAACAGGTTAAATACAAGTTTTCCAAGATCTCATAGCTCATAAGTGACCGAACCAGGATGCCAGCATACTTTTAGACTTCAAATATAGTATTTGAACCATTAGGTATCAGATCCCTATGTCTAAGAGATCATGCCTTTCTTATCTCTTTTTATAGTTGTCACCTTAGATTAGCTCACTGCTATATACTTAAGTTGCTACAAATATGGTTGCCATAAAGGTACTCAAAATATGCTATTTTTTCTTTCCAAAAAAGCTGTTCTTTGCAGATTCTACTTGACAATACAAATATAATATAACTTCAAAATCCCCTGCATTATCTTCTCATGTTCCAAGGTATTAAAAAAAAAAAAAGTAGAATCTAACATTTGGCCACAGGTTGACCTGGAATAACTCTTTCATTTTTAGGTAAACTTAACTTCAGAACCCAAACTGATTCCTTATGACTTTTAATCCTTTATTTCTCATACTATATACTTAAGTTACTACAAGTATGGATTGAATTCATTAAGTGAATCTTGCAAATTAGCAGAATTGTCTGATGCAGTATTGTTGTATTTATAAGTTATCTTATCAGTTAGTTATAGGTTAAAAACATGAAAATATTTTTATGTGCAAATGCACAGGTGAGAAATTAAAGTCAAAGCATACCTTTATGTTTTAACATCACTCAATGCTGATATTAAAATTAAAAATTAATAACGAAAGACAGTACCTCAGAATCCCAAGGTGATTCTACATCTTCCGCTTCTTCTATTCCTAATGCCAACAGTTTAACAATAAAATGTAAGTATAGATACATTAATGTGATTTGTTAGTAAGAATTTAAGGTACATATCAAGTCTAAATCTATAAATATTTTGATAATATAAAAGTAATAGCAGAAAAAAATTCAGGATGTTAAAACTTTGGCAAGAAAAAAAGTCAGTTGTAGCTGGGATACTTTTGAAGAAAGACAGCAAAAAATATACACTTAGAGGAAATGGATCATCACATTTTAGATTGGTTTATACCACCATGTAAGAAGAGAAAATATATATAGATAGGTACTACATTACCACTTGTATTATTTTTATGTGCTCCATCAACATAAGTCAAATTGTCCTTATTTCTTTGTTCCTGTGGAGTCCTTTCATTAATATTCATAATACTTTCTTTGTTTCCAACTGCCGGCTTTGTTACATCTTCCTATGAAAACAAAAGAAAACAAAAACCAAACTTGAGAAAATACTGTGTTTATTGACTTGCTTAATCAATCAATCAGGAAGAAAATAAACATTTACTGTATCTACCAATCATAGGCACTAACCTGGGAAAAGTGGAAATATAAGTAAAAGATTTCATTCTATATGCTAAGAGCAGTAGAGATACATGAAAACAATAAGAACAGGAAAGTATCATTTGCTACATGCGCAACTGAAGTGAAAAATGTATAGTAAGGGCATGAAAAAGAACAAGTCTGGGGAGCTCAGGAAATGCTGCAAAGATAGGGCTGTATCTTGAGAGATACATGCAGGGAGAGGGTGTGAAGGGCATGCTAAAAAGGGCAGCACAAGCAAAAGCATGAAGTATATAACAACACAGTAAGTGAGGGCAGCAAAGTAATGTGGTAAGACTGGAACACTGGGAATGGAATGGAGAGAGAAAACGGGAGAATCAGAGCCACAGCAAACAAGGCAAGTGTCATCTGGCATATGAATTTTACCTTCACGTTTTGAGGAGGCAAAAATGAGAAGAGGACACATTGTCACAAACATAATTTAGAATAGCCACTCTGGCAGCAATGTAAATGTGATCATAAAAAATGCAAAACTAGAAAAGAGTATTTTAAAATTAAAGGTGAGAAAATGTATTATGGTAATAAGAAATACAAAATCATCAATGGGTAGAAAATATTTAACTTAGTTTGTGACTGGATGTGGTGATTCCAGGGAACGTTAGAGTCCAGAACTTTTTATGCTTCAGTATTTCGGTGGTGGATTTACTAGGATGGGGAGAACAGATGAAAGAGTAGATTACAAGAGTCAGTGAAAAGGAAAAGGGCCAGGGGCAATATCTTTAGTTTGGGACATGCTGAAAGCACACAGGGGCCTTAGAAAAAAGATCTGGATAAATACATTTGGAGTAGAAACAGGTGACCTTACTCAGGGAAAGCATATGATATTAAGAAAATAGATGTTTGTAAAAAGACATTAATCTGATGTAATTAAATAATACAAACCTACACAGAACATGTGAAATTTTAAATATAAAAACAAGAGCAGGGGAATAAAAACATGGGATTCAATTGTTCCATTACATATTTCAAATTGTGTTTCAACAATGTAAAATACTCTGTTAAGGATCTGAGCAAATATTTATTTTTGAGTTATTATAGTGAGAAGCATTTTAAGTTTAATAAAAAACATTGATTGTCAAACATCAATTTATGATGTTACAGGATTACCCTTTATTAAAAATTAATTTTAAAGGACAAGTTTTAAATTCTAGGAGAGAAATGGTAATGTAATTACAAGAAAGGCAAATGGAATATGAGGCATTTTTAAGTACTACTATGATGTATGAGAGAAATATAAATCCCTAATTTTAAATTCACATGGTTTTCTTATTCCCCTATGAACAGCACACTAATAGCACTAATTTCCCATATCTTCTATTTATTATGTAGATAAAGACTACAGAAAAAATCTAGTATTAAAAATGATAAAACTATGATTATCTCAGTTGAAAATTTTAAAGTCTTCAAACATATCCACGATTACCAAGCTGGAGTGAATGAAGAAAAAGACTAAAAACTCAAGTCTCCTGGATGTCACACTTTTAGATATGGAAGAATTTTCTTCTAAGGTTAACAACTATGATTACCAAAGTTAAAATTTTTAAGAATAGTATTAAATGTACCCAGTGTTGGTGATAACTTAAAAAGTAAAACATCATCTTGCAGAGATAATTTTGTATACTCTGTTGGTAATCTTCCTTTCCTTATAATTTTAAAATAACAAGTATTTTTTATTAGAAAAAATTCATAAATTGTGATTTTATTCACTTGATGTGGGCATGTTTGTCTATTAATTGTGGTATTAGTAGGAAAAGGTCAATCAGTATCTCTAGCTCCAAAGGGCTCGTAAACTGCACACAGCCTCGGAGATGTTTCCTGCATCAGTATAATGGCAAAACTGTTGTCTGTCCACTCGTAGGTGACCAAATAGATAACTCATGTAACTTCTACACAATGAAAATCTCTGCAGCCGTTGCAAAGAACAAGTATCTCAGAGATACTGTTAAGTAAAGAAGGAGAGAACTGAAGACTTGTATTTAGTGAGCCCATTTGGTTGTTTTCAAATGTGTAATATCTTAATTTCAATGATTATTGTTATGACAGTATTCTTTTTTTAGCAAGAAAAAGTTCACAAAACATAAAATAACTATTTCAAAGCGAACGATTCCATAGCATTTAGGACATTCACAATGTCGTGCAACCATCAACTCTAGGTCCAAAATATTCTCATCACCCCAAAAGAAAATCCCATTCCTATTAAATAGTCACGCCTCACTCCCCAACCACCATCCCTAGGCAATCACTTATCTGCTTTCTGTTTCTATAATTTAATTTAGTCTTGATGTTTCATATAAAAAAAAATACAAGAAAAATTTTTAAAAAAGAATCTCTACAGAAAAAAAGTCTATTTTTTCCTTTGAGAAGGTTGTAGTTTAAAATTAATTTTCTCATTTAATGATTAG
Organism: Pteropus vampyrus; assembly: GCF_000151845.1. Lineage (NCBI taxonomy): Eukaryota > Metazoa > Chordata > Mammalia > Chiroptera > Pteropodidae > Pteropus > Pteropus vampyrus. The sequence goes on from NW_011889262.1 coordinate 76,604, forward strand.
AGATTAAGAACTTCATTACATAATCAGATACTTGAATTTTAATTAGTGAAAAAACTAAATAACATACTTATTTATTTCCTCTATCTTTATTTCACCCACCAAAATCTAAAACACCTACGAAGAATACACCAAATGGTAAGATAAGTTAATTAAGCAAGTTAGATTTGTACAATACAGTAAGATAAGCTAGAAAGCACATGAAAATGTAGGAACAACAATTTACAATTTATAATAAATCTGATAAGACCTAAAAGAGATTTCACTTTGCATTATCTATGAACAAAGCTTATGCCAAAATGAATATAAGACGTCACTGAATTAAGCTTAAAAGTGAGCATTAAAGAGAAAGAATTCAAATGAAATATTCAATAAGCAAAAAAAACTGAGAATTAAATTCTCTTTCAATTCTTCATACAATTCAGCAATAAGTAACTGAGAAAAGTCTGAGCATTTTTTCTTCTTTACCTGGCTTTGTTTTGCATTTAAAATAAATTCTATTATATTTTATAACATAGCGAGTTCCTACTCTTAGTTACCCCACTCCTCATTCTGTTGTGTTGTTATAATAATCTCCTCATCTTAACTCTCTCATTAAAACTTGATGTTTATCTGGCCCTTCTTAAATAAATTTTTCCTGTACCTCCTCATCTTCACATTCATCTAGCTGTTCTTTCTAGTTGCTTTCTATTTCTCTCCTTCCATAATGGCAGACCTAAGAATTGTTTACTTTGATGAACCTTTACAAATCCCAATCCTGTACATAAATGTCTCTTGTTATTACACTTGTTTTCTATTATCATCTTGAAGACTCCTATTTCTTTCTAGAATCCTTTTTATTACTACAAGGATCAGGGGGATGATACATGAAAAAACATAGGGAGAACATTTAAAACAAAACAAACAACTCACTTTTGTAAGACCAAGGACTGCTAAAGACATGAGTGAAGGTTTTAGAGGAGGTTCAGGTGATGGAAAATCAGGACGAGACCATCCCTGGTCTGTAGTTGATGGTTTGGGAAGGGTTTCAACCACAGATTCATTTTCAATATGAATTTTATCGTCCTTATACAATGTTCCATTTTCTGATCTCACAATAGCATAGTTTGCTTCTGCTATGGTAAAAGCAAAGTAAAGAGTACATGAAAATATCTGTAACTTCAAATCAGTGTTAATGTAAGAAGAGACAGTCTTCAAGTAGCTTACTGTTTTTTAGGGATTGGTGAACAGCAGTCATTTTCTTTGCTAAGCTTGGATTCATGACATTCTAGAAAAAAATTATAGTTTTAAGTATCAAATTTGATCACAAGTATGTTAATATTCACCATTACTCTCACTCAAAGGCCAAAAGCTTTGGAATCATTCATATGTAGATTTGTATCCCAGTTCTGCTACTTACAAACCTACATCTTCTCATGGGGTGAGGATTATGAGAGAGGACATAGTAAGCCCAAAAATGTTACTTTCCTGACCTGTAAATAATTATTATTCAAAAGTTCAATAGATTACAAATTTTACTCCTGGGTAGCTTAGAGTACTAGGGAACAAAAACTAACATTAAAAGATTTAAATTATTTGTTATATTTTGAAATGTATTTGCATGCTTTACATTTACATGAATTATCTCTTATGGGGGAAATATGACAGTTTAATTTTTAGTAGTATCTTATAATAGGTGGGTTGGAATAGCTTTCTCTTTGTCAAAAGCTAAAATCCAATGATTGTTTAAATTCGCTCCTCCTAAGAAAGAAAAAAAAGATTAAACCAATGGGGCAATAATTAATAAATGAAAGCCGACACATAAAAAATAGTAAACCATGGCCTCATATGTTGACAATGAGGACAGATAGAGGTGGACTGAAAAAGCAGACATGGAAGAAATATAGATTAAACATAAAAAAAGTTTGAGGAGGAAAAAGAAATAAAAAAAATGAGACAGTCACTCAAGTACAAGCTTAAGACAAGGAAAAAAAATAAGAGAGTCAAACAAGTACAAGCTTGAGATGAATAAAGGAAACCATAAGTAAGTAATATATGTAGGAATTTATATAAAAATGTTTGTAATGTATCAATAATACATCAGTATTATTAGGAATATATGGTGAACAATAGACTATTTTTTCACTGTGACCAAGTTGTTGAAACAACCGAAGTGCCTTTCCATAAATGACTGGATAAAGAGGTGGTACATATATACAATAGAATACTACTCAGCCAAAAGAAGTGGTGACATACTGCTATTTGCAAAAACATGGATGAATCTTGAGATTATCATGTTAAGCGAAATAAGTCAGACAGAAAAAGTTGAGAACTATATGATTTCACTCACATGTGGGATATAAAACTGAAAGTAACAAATGAACAAGACAAACAAACAGAGACTCATGGACATGGCCAATGGTTTTCTAGTTACCAGAGGGGAGGAGAGAAGTGGAGAGATAGATAAGGGTAAAGGAGTCAAATATATCGTGAGAGAAGGAAATCGAACTTTGTTTTTGGTGAATACATAAAGCAATATACATATAAAGTATATTTGAACTGTACACTGGAAGTTTATATAAATTTATTAACTAATGTTATCCCGATAAATTTAAAAATATTAAAAAATAATATTCTGTAATTTTAGAGCAGTTTTAGGTTCACAGCAAAATTGAGCAAAAAATTCAAAGCCCAAACAAGCATCACTTGGACTGAGTGTGCCCTGTATCTCTTGCTAAGCGGCCACCAGTCCAGCAATAGGGGAAGCCAGCCTCAATTCACAGTATAGCCTCTCCCAGGGTCTGCCAAGCCCAGCACAGGCAGCTACCAACCCCAGATCACTTTATAGCTCCTATTAGGTGGCCCTGGGCCGAGCGCAAGTAGAAGCTGACCTGAACCTGCACTGGAGCCCTTCCCAAGAGGCCCCAAAACCAACACACCTAGTCCACAGCTCCAGACCACACTAGTGAATTACCCAATTAGTTCTACAGATGATATATAGAAAGAATGGACTCAGCCGGCCCCAGAGCCCTGCTCCAGCCAATCCCACTCCGTGAGATCAGTCCACACATTAGCAGTTACTACATCACTATGAACAATTACTTTACATTTAAATGGATTAAATGCTCCTATCAAAAGATTTAGGATGACTGAATGGATAAGATAAAAAGACCCATATGCATGATTTAAACTAAAAGGGTTTTGCGTAGCAAAGAAAACCATCAACAATATGAAAAGAAAATCTAAAAATTGGAGAAGATATTCACCAATGATACATCCAATAAGGGGTTAATATCCAAAAAATATAAGGTTGCTGGATGGGAAGGGGGTTGGAGGGCTGGTTGAAAAATTTAAATGGATTAAGAAGTACAAATTGGCAGTTATAAAGTAGTCAGGAAGATATAAAGTATAGCATAGGGAGTATAGACAAAAATATAGTAACTACTGTGTATGGTCTCAGGGAGTACTAGAATAATTAGGGAGGTCACTTCATAAATTATATAAATGTCAAACCACTGTGGTGTACACCTGAAACTGACATAACATTGAATGTCAACTGCAATTGAAATAAAAAATTTAAACAATCACCACCACAACAAAATTTCTGATTCTGACATTTTACCAATTTTGTTTTTTTTTTATTATTTTAAGCAAAGCATGCATTCTACAATTAGACAAAGACTTTAAAATTTAATCTTAATATAATGATTTAGAACACAGTGGAATCTCTTTGTAATATAGCTTTTGAGAAAAAGAACTTAAATTTCAAATTTCAACAATTTCTACTAGTCTAAATACAGAACCCAGAGCAGATATAGAGAAAACATTCCTTCCTAACAATTGTATTATACCCAAATAAAACTGTAGTGAAAAACAAACAACAAACAAATAAAAAACAAAAAACAAAAAACCCAAATATAATATGCTGTACAGTTTTGGAAATGAAAGGCACCAAATAGATTTCACAATTATTACACTAAGTAATTGGATCCATTAAAGATTTCATTTAGGCATGAGTATTGTTGTTTTAAGTCACCTTCAGAATCCGTATCCTTGACCAAATGTTATATCTACTTTATTGTGGGAAATCTTTCCATTATAATATTCCTACTACTATATATTTTCCAGCTGATTCTTTTTTTCAGCCCCCACCTTCAATACTTACCATAGTTAAACAAACAAACAAAAAAAGATTCAAGTAGTCATATTTCTATAAAATAAATTGTGCTGACCAATTTTCCATTACAAACACAATGATAGGTAGACAACTACTTAATTTTAGAATACTCCACAAAACTAAATTCAGAGCAGAAAAAATAATTTCACTCAGGAGCACTTTATTTACCTTGGCATGAAAACCAAATTCTTCATTATCTGATGTAGGACATGAATCATCAATTCCAAGTTTGCTAAAAAATATAAAGTAAAAATATAGACTAAAAATATACAACAGAAATATGTGAATAATTTCTTTAAAAAAAACAACAAAAAAATGGAGTGAAAGGTTATATGCCTATATATTAAATGAAGTTTCCTGATAATGTAATAGCCAATACATTAGCCACGCCTGAGATGACATTGCTGTTACCACAAGTCCTGAAGGCTGAACTGAAATCCAAGTAATGGCTGATGTAACTTTTGTAACCTGAACTAGAAAAAATCTGATGACCTAACTCAGGGTAGAAAGGTACACTGTCTGTCCCTGATTCAAAGTCTATTCTTTTACTCGAAAATGGCAGTTTTAGTTCTTTAGCATGGAAATCACTACTTAAGGAGACCCCATTTCTTCCTTTGACTCTCAAGCAGTAGAGAGTTCCCTGAAATGTTAGAAATATTTGAAAGCAGAATGGACAAGTCAGTGAACAAATGTATATGTTGTTACCCTTCCCACTCCCAGGTCCTTCTTCTGCAGGACTCCATGGCACTCTCCAATCCTTAAATATTCAGCCTCTAAAAGCATAGACGCCTGAAACAAGGATGTACTCAAATGACTAAGAGTAGGAGCTCTCTATTTCCCTGCTCCTGGAAAACAAGCTAAATGGAGTCTTGGTCATTCACTCCAAATATAGTCTTGTTAGCAGCCACTAAACTCCATTAGGATTTGACAGCCTTCTCAATCTTCCATGTACATAGGAAGGACAGCAGCAAATTTGGAATTTAGGCCATAAATTTATGGAGTTCAACAATCTCCAGTCCTCTAGGACTCGAGAATATCTAAGCCCCACTCTGTAAACTGGAGCGCAGGTAGATGATAATATATGTCTATGTGCTCTAAAAGCAATCTTTTCCAGTGGCTCAAATTATTTTTATTTTATTCATTTGAAAATTTTGGTAGTTTCCAATTCAACAAACCAAAAGAAACAAAAGCAGCAAGCTGTTCAGGACACCCTTGAACCACTTATTTTAATCTGCCTTTCTAGATAATTCTCAATATCCTTTGTTCTTCCTTCTTGCAATTTATTTTAATTATTCATAGACCCCAATATTCTGATCTCCTTTCCCCAATCTGATCTCTCATCTTTTTTCTAAAACCCTTATTCCTATTCCAGCCAGTGTTGTTCCTCTTGAATCTTGGGTTCCTCTGTTAATTCATGTTTATCCTCTTTCCCTGCCTTCACTAGACTCACTCTTCCCACCTTTCTATTTTAAAACATTCAATGCAAGATGATAAGGTTGAATATTGGTCTCAAAAACCTGAGTTTAAATCTCATTTTCATCACTTACTACATCTAAATAAGTCCCTTAAATCTCTTTGAGTTTCACATTCTCCATATAAACAACTTGGCCAGGATAGTAAAGATGGGTTATAGTATGAGAGGGTGCTTTGATTAATCACTAAAACTTTTGAAACTCCTGAAATTCTATGTGCTGTGGATTCTGTATATAGAAAAATAGAGAATACTTAGCTGTCATAAGTGGAAAATATAACCAAATCAAACACATACCAGAAAAAGCAGAGAAGAAAGTAATAAATTAAGAAAACTCATGAAATAAGAAAAAAAGACTCTAGAAAAAAAGAGAAAAAAACTTTATAGAATATGCAAAGGTACTACCTTGAAGTTAAAACAAGACTGGAAAGTCAGAAAGTAGAGAAATCAATTAGAAATATCCTCTAAAACATGCTGAATTTAATTAACATAACATGGTCTATGCATAGTTATTCTTCACTTACAGAAAAACAATTCATATCGAGAAGAGTAAACATAATTAAATGTAAAAACACTTTTCTGATTAGGCCTTGCTCATGTAAAACCTGTGGTTCTGTGGCCATAGATAATAGAGAAATGCTCTAAACCCTTTGATGGTAAAATCGAATTACTAGTTATCGCTGCAACTGTCACGTATATGAAGACAATGCTTGGACAAACTTGGCTTCTTATGAAAACTCTAAGTCTAAGTTAAGACATAATTAAATTGGACTATCTGAGTCGATCTGACTTGAATCTGTATCTTGATGTCAGTGCTGCACAGTAAAGGCAGAGGGACTAGACAATGGATTTGAGAGCGAAGCAGGCTGAAGGTCAAATCAGTGTCAGCCACTCCCTCACTATGGAATCATGGGTTAATGAATCAACCTCCCTGAACCACAGTTGTCTAATTAATAAAAAAAAATTGTGATATCTATATAAGATAATATACGTTAAGCACAAAATATAGGGTCTAGCTCAGAATAGAATACTCAACTAATGTTAGTTTCTTTTCTCTTCATTCTTTTAGTTAGCATATAATTTTAAAAAATTCTTAAAATCCTACCTGCTTATAGAGTCTTCTTCAGAATTCTCACCCACTATTAAACAAAAAAGGAAAATAGGTTTGAAATCAAAAACAGAAAAATACAGGACTATAAAAAGTATCACACTGATGTTATGTTAAGAGGTATTCATTTGGGATCAAGCCTGAAGACTATCCTAGAATAAATAAATATTAAGAATACTATTGATTGACTGACAATTAATAACAACTTTTACTTCTCCTCCTTTCAATATATATTAAATGCAAGAAAAACAGAATGGGTTTTTCATAATTCAATACTTACAAGTGAACTGCTATTTATCATGATGAGAATCCTAATCAAACTGAATCAAACTGACAGAATATGGTATCATTAGTACAATCAGTATCATAAACTAACAATGTCAAACTTAAATATTTTCATTTTTCTGGACTTCTGTCATGAAGAGCAGTTAGAAGAGAGTATACTTATTGTGCTTTAACACAGTGCACCTTCTCTACGTCTTCAGTCAAGACTTCAGTTTCGGATGAAACACCTTATCCAGAAAATACAGTACTATTGGTACAATACTCTGCAGCACAGCAAAATAGGAAACAAATGCTTTCTGGCCCTGTTTCCAGTTGCAAAATAAGCATAAAAGACTTTGTGATTCCAGTTTTATAAAGGAAAACCCTTATATCTGTTTTTTTCTATTGCTAGAAAGTCCATCTGGACCCACCTCACGGAGCAGGAGGGTCCAAACTGTTAGAGCTGCACAGTTGTGCATGATGTCATTTTTCTCAGCCCCTATCTCCATTATGTGGCAAATGTCTATAGAAATCATGCTTTTTTAGCTTGTAAGGCCTATGTCCTCAGATCCTATACTGAGGAAGATCAACATAAATAAAACCCCACAAAGGACAAAGAATATCTTAAACAGCTACATTCAATAACTTTGGAATTTTACTTTTTTAAAGATTCAAAGAGATATCCAGTGTGTAATTCCTACTATAGGACATTCAGGAAAAGGCAATACAATGGAGACAGTAAAAGATCAGTGTGTTCCAGAGGACTGGGAAGAAGGGAGTGCTGGATAAGCTGAGCACAGGATTTCTAGGGCAGTGAAACTATTTTATATGATATTGTAATCATGGATACATGTCATTCATTTGTCAAACCTCCAAGAGTGAACTCTGATGTAAACTATGGACTTTGGGTGATAATGACGAGTCAATGCAGGTTTATTGGAATACATGTACCTTTCTGGTGCAGGCTGTCATCAATAAAGGAGACTGTGTGTGTATTGTAATATGGGGTTTATGGGAACTCTCTGTATTTTCTGCACAATTTTGCTGTGAACCTAAAACTACTCTAAAAATAAAAAAATATTATTTTTAATATATTTGTATTAAATTTATTGGGATGGCATTGGTTAATAAATTTATGTAAGTTTTCAGTGTACGATTCAAATATACTTCATATGTATATTGCATTGTGTGTTCACCAACCAAAGTTAAATTTCCTCTTGTCACCATATATTTGACCCCTTTTTCCTTATCTACCTCCCCACTTCTCTCCTCCCTTCAGGTAACCACAAAACCATGTTCATGAGTCTCTGTCTGTCTTGTTTGTCTGTTACTTTCAGTTTTATATCCCACATATGAATGAAATCATATAGTTCTCAACTTTTTCTGTCATATTTTGCTTAACCTGATAATCTCAAGATTCATCCATGTTTTAGCAAATAGCAGTATGTCACATTTTCTTATGGCTTATCCATTGTAATATATATATATTCCATTGTGTTATATATATATTCCATTGTTATCTATCTATCTATCTATCTATCTATCTATCTATCTATCTATCTATCTATCTATCTATCTATATCTCATCTATCTATATATCTATATCTATCTATCATCTATCTATCTCACATCTTCTTTATCCAATCATCTATAGAAAGGCATCTTGGTTGTTTCAACATCTTGGACACAGTGAATAAGGCTTCTATAAACATTGGGGTGCATCAATTTTCACAGAAAAATTTTTTCAATTTTTTGTGCGATACCCAGAAGAGAGATTGCTGGATTCTATGGTAATTCTACTCTTATTTGAGGAACCTCCTTACTATTTTCCGTAGTGGCTGTACCAATTTGCATTCCCACCAGCAGTGTATGAGGATTCCTTTTTTCCCACAACTTCTCCAGCACTTGTTGTTACTTGTCCTACTGATAATATATATTCTAACAGCTGTAATGTGGTATCTCATTGTGGTTTTGATTTGTATTTTCCTAATAGCTAGTGATGTTGAACAAATTCTTTATACGTCAATTGGCCATTTGTATGTCTTTTTGGAGAAGTATCTGTTCAGGTCCTCTACCCATTTTTTAATTGGATTTTTTTTTTGTTTTATGAATTATTTGTATATTTTGAATATAGCCCATATCAGGTTTTTCTGTTTGTTTGTTTGCTTTGCAAATATCTTCATTCATTCACTTGGTTTCCTTTGATTTATTGATGGCTTCTTTTGAAGTGCAGAAGCTTTTATTCTGATATAGTCCCATTCGTTTATTTTGGCTTTACTCCCTTTGCCTTGGAGGTCAAATTCATAAAGTCCTCTCTGGGTCAAAGTTCCATTTGTTTAATACTTATGTTTTTTCTATGCAATTTATTGTTTCAGGTCTTATATTTAGGTCTTAGGTTCATTTTGAGTTCAATTTGGTGGATGTCAAAAGATAGCAGTCTAGTTTCATTCTTTAGCATGTGGCTTTCCAACATTCCCAATACCATTTACTTCAGAGGCTTTCTTTTCTTTATTGTAGATATATGGCTCCTTTGTCAAAAATTATTTGTCCATTTACATTAGAGTTTATTTCTGGAATCTCAATTTTATTCCATTGGTCTGTGTGTCTGTTTTTCCACCAATACCTTGCGGTTTTGATTACTGTCACTTTGTAATCTAATTTGAAGTCAGGCAGTGATACCTCTGGTCTTGATCATTTTCTTCAGGGTTGCTTTAGCTCTTCAGGGTCTTTTGTGATTTCATACAAATCTGATGCTTTATCGTTCTATTTCTTTTAAAATGCCATTGGGATTTTGAAGGGGATTGCATTAAATCTGCATATTGCTTTGGATAATAAGGTCATTTTAACTGTGCTGATTCTGCCAATCTATGAACACAGAATATCTTTCTATTTCTTTGTGTCTTCTTCAATTTATTTGAAGAATATCTTATAGTTTTCAGTATGCAGGTCCTTCACATACTTCGTAACGTTTATTCCTAGGTATTTTATTCTTTTTGTCACAATTGGAACTGTTTTTTTTTTTTCATTTCTTTTTCTAATCATTCATTCTTAATGTATAAGAATGCTATGAATTTTTGTACATCAATTTTGTATCCTATAACTTGGCTGTATTTGAGCATTGTTTCTAATAGTTTTTTTAGTAAAGTCTTTAGAGTTTTCTATGTAGAGAATTGTGTCATCTGCAAAAAGTGACAATTTGACTTCTTCATTCCCATATTGAATGCCTTTTATTTCTCTTGCCTGATTGCTCTAGCTAGGACTTCCAACACTATCTTGAATAATAGTGGTGCTAGCAGACAGACTTGTTAAATTCCTGATCTTAAAGAGAAGACTTTTAGTTTTTCAAAATTTAGTATAACGGTAGCTGAGGTTTTGTCATATATGGACTTTATTATGTTGAGGTACTTTTCATCTCTACCCATTTTATTAAGATTTTAATCATAAATAAATGCTGTATCTTGTGAATTACTTTTTCTACATCTCCTGATGTAATCATATGATTTTAATCCTTTATTTTATTTCTCTGGTGTATCACATTGATCAATTTGTGACTCTGGAATGAAGTTTACTTGATCGTGATGTATAATCTTTTCAACGTCTTATGCTATTTAACTTCTTAGTAGTTTGATTTTTATTTTTGAATCTGTATTCATTAGAGTGTTGTTGTTGTTGTTGTTGTTGTTGTGTGTGTGTATGTTATCTTTACCAGGTTTTGGTGTCAGGGTAATGTTGGCCTCAAAAAATGAGTTAGGAAGTATTGCCTCTTTTTGATTTATAGAGAACAGGTATTAAAGAATCCTTGAATATTTGGTAGAATTCAGTAGTGAAGCCATTTGGTCCTGGGCTTTTACTTTTTGGGAGGTTTTAATGATTGCTTCAATTTCTATACTGTTGATCAGACTATTCAGATTTTCCAGTTCTTTGTGATTTAGTCTCGGAAGGCTGTATATTTCTAAGAACTTGTCCATTCTTCTAGGATATTGAATTTCATGGCATGTCATACTTCATAGGATTCTTGTATGACCATTTCTATATCAGTGGTATCTGTTGTAATGTCTCCACTTTTGTTTTGATTTTGTTAATTGTGTCCTTTCTCTTTTTGCCTTAGTGAGTCCACCAGGGGTTTGTAAATTATATTGATCTTTTCAAAGAACCAACTCTTTGTTGCATTAATGTTTTTTACCATCTTCTTTTCTCAATTTCATTTAATTATCCTCTAATTTTTATTATTTTCTTCCTTCTGCCAACTTTGGACGATATTTGTTCTTTTTTTGATTGTTTTTAAAATGTAATGTTAAGTTGTTTAATTGATATCTTTCTTGTTTCTTCAGATAGGCCTGTAATGATATGAATTTCCATCTTATTACTGCTTTTGCTGTATCCAAAAGTATTGATATGTTGTATTTTTCTTCTCATTTGTTTCTATGTATCTCTTCAACTCTTCTTTTATTTCTTCTATGACCCAATCTTCCTATAGTAGCATGTTGTTTATTCTCCACATGTTTGCATATTTTCTTATTTTCTCTTTACAGCTGATCTCCACTTTCAAAGAATTATGGTTCGAGAATATGCTTGGTATGATTTCACTCTTCTGAAATTTGTTAAAGCTAATTCTGTGTCCCAACATCTGGTCCATCCTTAAGAATGTTCCATTTGCACGAGAGAAGAATATTTAATCTGATGTTTTCGGATGAAAGACTCTGTAAAGGTTAATTATGTCCAATTGGTCTAATGTGTAATTTAAGGTTGATATTTCCATATCGATCTTCTGTTTGGACGACCTATTCATAGCTGACAGTTGTATTCTTATATGCACCAAGATAATGGTGTTTTCATCAGTTTCTCTCTTTTGTTCTGTTAGTAGTTGCTTTATATATATTGGTGCTCCCTGATTGGGAGCATATATATTAATTAATGTTATGTCTTTGATGTTTTGTCCCCTTCGTCATTATGAAGTATCCATCTTTGTTCTTGTTACCTTTTTTATCTCGAAGTTTATTTTGTAAGAGATAATTATGGCTATGCCAACTTTTTTTCTGGATGCCATATGCTTAGAGTGTCATTTTCCACCTTTTTACTATGAGTGTAAATTTGTCCTTCCAGCTGAGATGTGTCTCTTGATGGTAGTGTAATGCATTTTTTTTTTAATCCAATGTGCTATTCCGTGGATTTTTATTGATGATTATTGAAATATGAGTTTTTTTCATAGCCATTTTATCTTTTGTGTCCTGGTATCCCAGTTTCTCCATTGTTTCTTTGAACTTGTGTTTGTTATTTTAACTTGGCGGTATTCCATGATTTTCCCCACTCTGTTCTCTCTTGTTTATGTTATGTGGATTTTTTTTTGTGAGTGTGTGGTTACCATTAAGTTTATATAAAAAGTTTCATATATACAGTAGAACTTTTTTTTCTGTAAGCATCTTATCTCTACTCCCTTTCATACCTGCACTCTCTCTCTTTTTTGTTTTTTTTGTTTGTTTGTTTGTTTCAAATTATTTCTATTTTGTGCTGTTTGTTTTTGAGGTGCAATAGGTGTTGTCTTCTTCTCTTTTTAAAATGATTTTTTGATCCTAAACCATTATGTAATATTTAAGTTTATAATGACCTGTTCTTAGTATGGTTTGCAATTTCCTGTTTATGTCTGCCTGTAAGTCATCTTAATTAGAGTTCCGTGTGTTTCGTTATTTTGTTTCAAGTAGATTGACCACCTTCAGTACTTCCTATAATGCAGTCCTTGTGGTGGAAAATGTCCTTAGCTTGCATGTCTGGAAAGTTCTTTATTTCTTCTTTAGATCTAAAGGACAATTTTGTTGGATATAGTATTCTTGGCTGGTAAATTTTCCCTATCAATAAGTCTTGGAGAGAGCCTTTTTAAACCGACACAATTACGTATTCTATTATCTTCTTGGATCGAGGTCATTTCATAGATTTGGGAAGTTCTCATCAACTATTTGTTTGAAAAGGTTTCAGTACCCTTCTCCCTCTGTTCTCCTTCTGGTATACTCATTAGTCTTATACTGCTTTTTCTGTTGAGAGTCAGGTAGTTCTTGTAAAGTTCTTTTATTTTTTATTTATTTATTTTGTCTCAAGTCTCTCTCTTTTTCCATCTGCATCACATCCAGAATTCTGTCTTTGATATCACAAATTCTTTCCTCTATTTGGTCATCTCCATTTCCTAAGCTTGCTGTTTCATTTTTCATCTGTTTTATTAAACACTTCAGCTTTAGAATTTTTTTTGGGTTCTTTTTTGAGTTTCAATCTGTTTGGTACAGTATTTATGTTGTTCATCAATTTTTATTTCATGTTCATTGAACTGCCTATCAGACCTTTCTTACATCTCCTTGAATTTTTTCAAAAGTGCAGTCTTGAGTTCTCTGTCATTTAAGTCACAATTTCTATATCTTTAGGTTTACTTTCTGGAGATTTTTAATTTTCTTTCTGAGCTGCCTTATCACCTTGGTGGTTCATGATATTTGATAAAGTTTTCAGCACCTAGGTATTTATGGGAATGTATTCTGCTTTTAAAAAATAACTATTATTATTTATAGTGGTCTCTCTTTAGCAGATTGATAAGAAGAGATTCTTCTTTTGTTTTCTAGTAGGCAGCACGCACTCTTCCTGCACTGTCCAGGCCTCTGGAGTCTCTCTTTTGTGGTAAAAAACAAGCAAGCAAACAAAAGTCCTTTATTCCCTGGGGAGGTGTGTGTCCTTTCTGTGACCAGGTTGTCATGGTCCAGGAACTCAACCCCTGTGGGTGAATGTGATAATGATGGGATCTGAGCCTCTGAAGAGCCCGTGAAGTCACAGTACTGCCCAAGGAGCCAGATATAGTGCTGTGCTATCTTCTCCCAAAGAAACCTATAGGTAGGTGGTGGTGGTGTGGGTTGAAAGAGGTTGCCTGTGCATCTGTTGCTCTTTTCCTTTCAATTCCGCTGCCTTCCATGTTTCAGCTGCCTTTTCTCTACATCTTCACTTCTGTTGCTAGGACCAGCTGCAGTGTGTGTCTCAGTGCCTGGGGTACCAGGATCCCTACTCTTTCTTATACTTGGTGCTGCAGTTTCCTCGGGCACTAGCTGGTAGCTCTGGGAGGGTATGAAGAGGTGAACTCCATGAGGATTGGGGTAGGTGACCATGCTCCATGCTTAGCTTTCTGCCTGGCCATGGTGGTTGCTAAAATACGGCTGTCAGCCTCTGTATTCTATGTCGAACATGGTTTCTGTCCTGGTTTCTGGGCTCTGCCATGTGGAATATGCTGATAACTCAGGTGGGAATGTTCAGGACTACAGAAAGTGTGTATCACCACCTAATTCCCTACCTCTCCCTGTGTCCTGGTGGGAGCTCAGGGCTGTGACCACAGTACCATCTTTGCTCAATTTCCTTTCCTTCTCCCTTGCTCACCTGATTTTCACATCTTTAGATGCTCTGATATGCAGAGTTTTAAGACGTCTTTGTGTGCTACTCTGGGTATTTTACCTTGGATTGTAGCTGTTCAGTTTTTTGTAATTACAAAGGGAGAGAAGAAGGGGACTCCTCATGTCATCATGCTTCTGATGTCAGAATATTTCTCTCATTTTTAATAATCAAAAACACCATAAACACGCACATACACACACCCACAACACAGTCTGCTAATCAGAACATCTAGCTGGCTTAAGCTCACCAATGCAACAACATTAAAAGGAATTAAGTTAAAAAACAATTAACATATTAGCAACTGAAGCTTTACTCTAGGTGAAGGTCAGAATTCAAATAAGCATTTTAAAACACTGGAAAAAATTTAGAGTCTAGTAATCAGACTCTGGGTATCCTTAATAAGTACAGGGATTTCAAAATAGAAAAATTAGGTTATTGAAATGAAACTAGAAATTTCAGAGTTAAAGGTTACATTAAAAGTTTTTTTCTTCCATTTGAAAATATCTTTTTTAAAAAATAAATACAACAAATGATATTTACATTATTCATGTCATATCCTTCTACTAATTGCTAAAAAATTAAAAATAAAAAGATTATGCATGTCATACATTGTTTTGTACTCTTTTCCAGAGTTAAAATTGTTTTACAAAGTTTACCTGATCTGGATGTTTGTGTAGCCTTCATTTCTACTGCTTTGTTAGGAACAGGATCTTTCACTTCAACGATAGGCTGAATGGGTTTTGAAAAAAAGATGATTAAAAAATAATGTACATTTCATACAAGGTATGCTTAATAATTCAAGATAAAAAGTATAGAAGTTATTACCTTCAAGTGAGAATATTTTTCAGGAGAATCTAAAAAGCAAAGGGGCATATATTCGATTACAGGTAAATATGAAAACCAACTATACATTCACCTAGTCTTGATAGGGAGCTGAAACTTTATATTTGGCTTTGGAAATGACCACATATGTGTTAGTGTTTTCTTTTTTGAGGGGAGAGAGTGTTAGGACAGCAACAAGACTGAAATATGAATCTACTATAAATACCAAAGAAATAATAGAAATATCGGTTTAACAAAACAGCATTGAGATTTGAAAACATTTTGTTTCAAATGACTATAGCTAAACTAGAAAAGTGTGCATACACCAATGTCAACTTGCTGATTATTGGGGAGAACAGTGAACGTTCATTAGAGGAACAAATCATGCCCTTGATAGGATCAGTGGGACAAAATGATCATGCGATGGCATATCCTTAATGCAAAACATCAGAATCATTTATACCATTATGCTCAAGTATTTATAATGGATTTCACTTGGTCCTGTAATTTAGCAAGTACATGGGTATAATAAAAATTTAGTTGAATGCATAATTCATAACAATAGAGTAAGTGTTTTTATTTACTCAGCTTGGATATACATTTGTAAAATAATAGTTACTTATAGGAGTGGTTGGGGGGTTGGTGAAAAAGGGAGAAGGGGTTAAAAAGTACAAATAGGCAGTTACAAAAGTCAATAGAGATATAAAGTATAGTATAAAGAATATAGTCAATAATATTATAATAACTACGTACAGTGTCAGAGGGGTCCTAGATTTATTGGGGTGATCACCTCATGCCTTATATAGATGTCTTATCACTATGTTGTACACCTGAAACTAATATAATATTGTATGCCAACTATAATTTAAAAATAAAAAATATTATTAAAAAACCTTTTATGTTTCAAAATCACTGTAATATTTACTGAAAATAATTTTAGCTCTAAGGAAATGAACTATGTAATTTCTTTTGTTTTCAAAATTAGTTGGGCTTGGTATATCATGTAAGGCTTTAAAGGATTAAAGGATGTTTATACCTATTTTGTCAAGAAATTAGCTACCTTAAAAAAAAAACAAAACCAGCCAGTGCTTCTATATTCAAATTAAACTAATTTGAGTAACAAATAACAATTTAACACATGTCTTTGGGGACTGACTAACTATAAACTCTCTCAATATTTTCTAACCTAACGTTCTCATGAGGAGAATAAGTGAGTAGCTATAGCTGACCCCAGTTCTTGCACTCCCTACTGCTTTCAGTGTTCTCTGGAGCAGCAATGATCTCATCTTCTGTTTCAGTGCAAATATACTAAGGCAACTAAAGTGAGGTCTCTCAAAATTCCTCATCAACTCCAAAATTACCTAGCTGACACCTTTCTTCCCTCTTTCTGTTCACTATCCCCTATCTGCTTCAAAATTTCTAGGCCTATGGTCTAGATTCTTTCCTTTATCCATTCTTTTTGTGGATTGTTCCCATAATTTTTCTTTGTTCTCTGTAAGCTATAATATCTTACTTCTATAATTTCTATTGTTTCATGTCTTTTCCACCAGTGACGAAAAAGAGTAAGAATGGGTACACTTTACTGTCTTCTCTGACAAGTGCTGGTACTGGAAACTCACTTTATATTCTCACATTTTAAATCATCTGCCCTTTTCGTTTCGAAATAATTATTTTACCATTTTCTACTACATATATCTGCTTCTTTTTCCTTCCTTTACTCCCTAAAATTTCCGTCTTTCTCATTCTTCATTCCATCTTTAATTATTTTCTTCTTTTCTGTTTTCTGATAAGACATACAACTGATCTCTTTTTCACCTCATTTTTTCTTTACAATAAATATAATAAGTGATTTTTGTTCACTGTTAGACTTTATCAAACTTCATGTTTTAAATCAACACTGTCAAATGAGTTTTTTTTACAAAATGCAGTCTTACCTTCTACTTGTTCATTCAGTATCTTTTTTCCTGTTCCATTTGCAGCTCCAGAGAAATGATCAATATGCTTCTGTGGTAGACTTGCAGAAAAACTCTGTTAAAATTTATATCCATAATGAGATGCATGAAGATTTTCTAATCCTTTTATCATAAAATATCTGAATTTCCTACATTAAAAGCAGTTAGACTTAAAAACAAGAGAAGCATATATTGAAAACCAGAACATTTAAATAGAAAAGCTCATATTATGCCCTCCAGATCAGCCTGTTTTTTGTCTTCATTTGTCTACTGAACGTAAATTGTGAGTGGATGGCAGAGTAAATACTGATTTGTATGTACATTTCAACAAGAAACAATCTTCAAACACCTAACTCTACTTTGCATTCTTCACCAAGATTGTAGAACCTACTGTATTAATGAGGACTTGGAAAAAGCTAATTATTATTTTGAAAATGTTTGATAAGATTGTTGAATAAACAAGTGATTGAATAAAATGGCAAAGCAGTAAATAAAACCCTTCTCAAAATTATGTTAAATAATAGCAAAAAAATTTACATAGTTATATAACTCTTCTAAAAAGTTTTGTATTTATAAGAGAAGAATAGCAACATTTATTTATTAACCATCTAAAGTGTGCCAGGCACATATTATGCATTTTTAATTTCTTTCTTATATGCAACAATGATAATACAAATGGTATAATGGTGGTTACTCCACTTCCTGCTTCCTGGTCATTCCAAGATACTACGGTATCTTGATCCATTGTTCTCTCTGTCCAGAATGTCCCTCTTGGAGACATTCACATGACTGGCTCCTTCTCATGCATCACTTGGCAGCTTTGGTCACAGTCATTATAATCTTTTCTGAACACCTCAACTCCATCCCCAGTCCCATACCAATTATAAACTCTCCCAATATTCTCTAATTTAACATTCTCAATTTTCTTTATAGGAAGCACATATAGTGACTATAATGAATTGTTGTTTACTTGTTTTTTACCTCCTGCCACTACAGCCTAACCCATTAACTTCTGATTGAGTACCTAACTGTCCAGCACAGTGTTGGTATTTGATAACAGAAATTTACTTCAGGTCAAAACATTTAAGATCTTATCTAGAAGGCCTCAAGTACTAAAGGACTACATGTCCACAGGATATATCCAGTAACTGTCTACTGAAATATAACATCCCCCAAATTAGAAATCTACATGCTCATTCCAACTTTCCCAATATTTTCTTGAAATATTTTCTTGAAACTATTGCCATTTTATTGTCTTTCGGGTACATAAAAATGTTCTAGATAGTCAGTAAATCACTAAATACACTGTGATCACTGTATCTTCCATTTTCATAGGACCCTTTAACATTTACAAATTGCTTTTACATTGTTACCACATTTGTTCACTACATCTACTAGAAAGGTAGAAATTAATATCCTATTATGAATGAGGTCACTGACATTGCAACAAATTAAAACAAGTTTTCCCAACATCTCATAGCTAGGAAGTCACTTATCCAGGATACTAGCATGTTCTTAGACTTCAAAGGCAGTGTTTGTACCATTAGGTA
>NW_011889262.1:96626-97386 GCF_000151845.1 Pteropus vampyrus
TGACATTGCAACAAATTAAAAATAATTTTCCCAACATCTCATAGCTAGGAAGTCACCGATCCAGGATACTAGCATGTTCTTAGACTTCAAAGGCAGTGTTTGTACCATTAGGTAGCAGATGCTTATAATTAAGAGATTACGCTATATCTGTCACCTTAGATTAGCTCATCATAACCTTACACTTATATTACAAATATAGTTGCCATAAAGGTACTCAATGCATGCTACCTGAACTGTCCAAAACCATGGTTACTTATCAAAACTTCATGAACCAAATTGTTGTTAGTATAGTCTTACATATCTATCACTATTCACCATACTATTTCTTCTTTGGAAATATCCTTTGCAGATCTACTTGACAATCTAAATAAATAAAACTTCAATGTCCCAGGTATTGTTTTTTCAAGTTCCACATTATAAATAATACTACAATCTAAGCTGTTTTTTCTCTGAATCTAATTAGAAATTTAACACACTCATACATACCATAGAATCATACATATGGTCATAGGTTGACAGGAAATCAGTTTTTAGTTTGTAGATAAATGTAACTACAGAACTCAAACCGATTCCTTAAACTTTGAAGCCTCAGTTTCTTATACTATAGTATACTGATTTCATTAAGGGAATCTTGCAAATGAGCAGAACTGTACAATGTAGTATTATTATATTTAGCACATAGTTATTCTATTAATAGCTTAAAAAACATAGGAGAAATTATATGAGCAAACGCAGACATGAGAAAGTAAAGTCAAAGCAT
>NW_011889262.1:97759-105750 GCF_000151845.1 Pteropus vampyrus
AAAAAATATATAGATATTTGCTAAATTACCACTTGTATTATTTTTACGTGCTCCATCAACATAAGTCAGATTGTCCTTATTTGTTGTCCTTATTGGAGCGCTTTCATTAATATACATACTATTTTCTTTGTTTCCAATTGCTAGCTTTGTAGCTTCTTTCTATAGAAACAAAACAAAACAATAACCCAACTTTAGATATTCATTGACTTGTTCACTCACTCACTCATTCAGTCAGGAAGACAACAAACATTTATTATGTTTATCAAATCACAGGCACTCACCTGAGATTCTAGAAATATAAATAAAAGATTTTGTTCTTTATTGTAGTAGGGGGTAGAGATATATGAAAACAGTAAGCATAGAAAAGTACATTTGCTATATCTATAACTGAAGTGAATAAAGTACAGTAGGGCACAAAAGAGACATCAGTAATTTGTACCTGGGAAGCTCAGGAAATGCCTCAAAGATTGTATCATGAAAAATAAATGCAGAGAGAGGGTATGAAGGGCATGAAAGGGAAGCATGAGCACAACAAGAAGTATAAGACAACACAGCAAGTGAGGGCACCAAAATAATTTGGTAAGACTGGAACACGGGGAATGGGATGGAGAGAGAAAACTGGAGAGTCACAGCCACAGCGAACAAAGCAAGTGTCATGTTGGCATACGAGTTTCACCCTCAGGTAATGGAGAGCCACTAAATATGCAGAGGAGTTATATCATTACAAACATATTTTACAACAGTCACTTTGGCTACAATGTAAACATGAACATAAGTGAAGTAAACCTAGAGGCTACTGTTTCAAAAATGAAGGTGAGAAAGGGAATTACAATAAGATGTAACATCGGTAAGCAGGAAGAATATATTAAACTTGGTGACTGACTGGATATGATAATTTCAGGGAAGGCTGAAGTCCAGGATTTTTCATGCTTCAATATTTCAGTGGTGGATTTACTAGGATGGGGAAAACAGATGACAGAGGAGATTACAAAAGTTAGCAAAACGGAAAGTGCCAGGGGCAATGTCTTCAGTTTGGGACATATCAAATTGGAAGCACCCAGAGGACTTAGAAGAAAGTTCTGGATAAACACATTTGGAGTAGGACTAGGTGACCTTACTCAGGAAAAGCGTAGGATGTTAAGAAGATAGATATTTGTAACATATACTAAACTGATACAATTAAGCAATGCAAACCTACACAGAACTTGTGAAATGTTGAAAATGAAAGTAAGAGCAGAGACTATAAACATGAAATTCAATTTTTCAAAAATATATTTCAAATTCTGTTTCAGCAATATAAAATACTCTTTTATGGATATAGGCAAATGTTTATTTCTGGGATATTATAGTAAGAAGCATCTTAAGCTTAATGAAAAACATTAGTTGTCAAACACCAAGTCACAATACTACAAGAAGATTCTTTATTAAAAATTAATGTTAAAGGCCAGGTTTTAAATTCTAGAAGAGAAATGCTAAGAGAATTACGAGACTTTTTTAAGTACTGCTATGTTGCATTAAAGAAATATGAATCTCTATTTAAAAATACACATGGTTTCTCACTCCCCCATGAACAGCACACTAATAGCTCTAATTTCCCATCTGTTGTATTTAGCTTGGTAGATAAAGATTGCAGAAAATCATCTTGTGTTAAAAACCTAATAAAACTATACTTATCCCAGTTATCTCAGTTGAAGATTTAAGACTCTTCCAATAGATCTAAGATTATCAAGCAAGGCTGAGTGAAGAAAAAGACTAAAAACTCATGTGACCAGGATGTCTGAGTTCTAGATATGAAAGAATTTTCAGGTTACGTTTAACAATCATGAATACCAAAGTTAATAAAATTCCTCATGAATAATATGAAATGAATAAGTCCACAAATAATAAAATTAATCATTTTAAAGTTAAAACTTCAGTATCATTTAGTACATCCTAAATGTTGTGTAACCATCTTCTCTAATTCCAAAATATATTTTTTTGCCCCAAAAGAAACCCCATTGCCATTAAACGGTCACACCCCATTCTTGCAACCATCAGCCCCAGGCAATCGCTTATCTGTTCCTTGTCTCTATGGATTAATTTATTCTGCATATTTTATATAAAAGGAGTCACACAATAGATATTTTAAAAAGAATTTCTACAGAATAATTTCTGGATATTTTTAGTGTTGCAGCTTAAAATTTATTTTCTCATTTAATGAATAGAGATCAAGATCCTCATGTATATCAGACATTTTCATTATAATTAACATTCTGTTTGTCAAACAGCTAAAAACAAATGATTGTTTGTATTCATTTTCTTCCAAAAAAGAGAGAAAAGAGTAGAAACTTGTGGGGCAAAGATTCATGAATTAAAGCCATGCACATACTAAGTAGAAAACCCTGACCACATATATTGACAATGTTGACAGAGAGAGATGGACTGAAAACAGTCACTGAAGAAATGTTTTCTATAAAAATAAATTAGGCTAGAAATCAAAAAATTAAAAGTTGAGAGGAGACAGAGAAAAAAATGAGACAGTAGATCAACTACAAGTTTAAGATAAAAAGAGAGAAAAGCATAATTACAAAATGTATGTGGAGAAATAATTTCAGTATATATATATATTTATATCAGTAATACATCAGTATTAATAGGAATATATTATAAAAAGCCACTGTTTTACATATTTTATTATATCTCTTTGTAACATAGATTTAGTGAAAGAGAACTTAAATTTCTAAATTTAACTGTGTTACACCAACATAAAAAATGTGAAGATAAACAAACAAACAAACTCTGCACTGTATGCTACATCATTTTGGAACTGAAGGCACTAAGACATTCTTATGATTATTATAATTCGTAATTGGATCCATGAAAGATCTGACTCTGGGTGATGAACATACAATGCATATACAAATGATGTGTTATTGAATTGTACACTTAAAACATATAATTTTAACCAATGTCCTCCCAATAAATACAATTTTTTTCTATATAGATAGCTTTATAGAGTGCTGTCATTTTATTTATTTATTTATTTATTTATTTATTTATTTATTTATTTGGCAAGGCGACCCTTGGTTGACTTCACAGATTACAAGGACCTTGTCAGTTTACAATCCCTTATTTTTTATTTATTTATTTTCTTTTTTATGCCTACAGCACATGGTCCTCCTAGGTGGTCTCCCATCCAAGTACTAACCAGACCCGACCCTGCTTAGCTTCTGAGGTTAGACGAGATCGGGCTTGTTCATGGTAGCATGGCCGTAGATCCAATAAATATAATTTTAATAAAATTTTATTTAGATATAAGTATTATAAAAGTCAAGATAGTATAATTTAAAATTTGCATTAAAAATTCTTGTTGCTGACTAAATATTATATCTCCAACATGGTGAGAAAAATTTTCCCCAAATATAATTTTTTTATCACCATTTTTTTTTAACCAATTCTTATCTTCAGCCCTCACTTTCGAGACTTACTAAAGTAAACAAACACACATGTACACACACAACTAGTGATATTTTTATAAAATGGTTTCCTCTGACCAATTTTCTATTTTACCTATCACAACCAATGTTAGGTAGAACACTACTAAATTTTAAGAGTAAGTATTACACAAAACTAAATGCACAGCAGGAAAATTATCTTCATGCAGGAGCATTTTACCTTGGAAGCAAAACCGAAGTCTTCATCTTCTGATTCAGGCCATGAATCATCAAGGCCAGGTTTTCTGGAAAGTGTTTAGATAAAAGTATACAACAAAATAAGTAAGTTTGTTCATTTCTTTAAAGAACAACAATAAAAAGAGGTGAATAATAAGCTACCTGTGTATTAAATAAAGGTTCTTGATATAATTAAATTTAACCTGTGTTTTAAAAAACACTTTGTTATCTATTTCTGCCTCCACCTCTTCCCACCTACGAAATATTCTATGAAGACATACACTCAGTTCCCTTACAAAAAAGACATCCAATTATTGTCCAAGCCTGAGATTACATTGGTTTCACTAAAAGTCCTGAAGCCTGAATTGCAAATTGAGATAATAGTTGATGTAACTTCTGTAACCTGAATTAGAACAAATTGGATGACCTAAACCAAGACCCCTTCTCTATTGTTTGTCCCTGCCAGTCAAAAATCGCAGCCTTGGTTCTTTAGCATGAAAACCACTAACTATATGAGGTGATCCCATTCCTTCCTTTTACACTCAGACAGTGCAGAGTTTCCTGAAATGTTTGAAATGGTGGAAAGTTAAATGTAACAAAGTCAAAGAACAAATGTATATGCTGTTACCCTTCCCACTCCCAGATCCCTCTTCCGCAGGGCTCCATGGCAATCTCCAACCTGTAAATTTGCAGCCTCTGAAGGCACAGACGCCTGAAAAAAATGATGGACTTGAATGACCAAGAGCAGGAGCTCTCTATTTCCTTCCTTCTGGAAAATAAGCTAAATAGAGTCTTAGTCATCCACCCCTTACACAAGCATATTTTCAGCTACCCAACTCCATTACTGATTTGACAGTCAGTCCCAAGCTTGCACAACCCCCCATGTACATGGGAAGGACATAAGCGAATTAGGAAAGAGGTGGAGGTGAGGAGACGCCTGCCTTCGTCCATGGATCTAAGTAGTTCAGCAACCTCCAATCCCCTAGGACTAATGGATATCTCTGCCACACTCTGTAAATCAAGATGCAGGTAGATGATATCACATTCCTATGTGCTCTAAAGAGAATCTTTTCCAGTGTCTCAAATTATTTGATATCTTTTGATGGAAATGAATTTTTCTATTTCCTCGGATACAAAAACAAGCCAAAAAGCAGCAACCTGTTCAGGATTCCCTTGAACTCTTTATTTTAATCTGTCTTGCTAGGCCACTCCTTACATCCTATGTCTTTCCTTTTTGTAATTTATCTTTAACTTGTCATAAATGCCAATATTCTGACCTCTTTTACCTAATCTGATCTCTGATGTCTTTTCTAAAGTCCTTATTCCTATCCTAACCCAGTGCTGTTGCTCTGGAAACTTGGATTTTCCTGCTAATTCATTCCTACCCTCTTCCACTGTGTTCACTAGACCTACTGTCCCCACTTTGCTAATATTAAAAAGCTCACCTGCAGGTTGATAAAGAAAGAAGAATCCTGGGCTTAGAAACCTGAGGTTTTAAAATCTTATTTCTGTCGCTTACTGTATCCGAATAAATCACTTTAATCTCTTTGAGTTTCAGATTCTCCATGTGAAAAACCACTAGGCCAGGATATTACACACAGGTTGATGTACTATAGGGTGTTTTGATTAATTAATTGCTAAGATTCCTCAAATTTCTGAAATTCTGTGTGCTTTTGAGTCTGTAGAAAATGAAGAATTCTTAGCTGGCAGAAATGGAAAAAATAACGGAATGAAAGAAACAGCAAGACGAGCAGAGAGGGTAAAAAATCAAAAGCAGAACCAATGGGACTCAAGGCCCTGTCCAACGAGAAGAGTCTCACGACGCAGCGGCAGATCTTCAAGGACACTAGCGCAGCCACCTCTGCCAGGACACAGCTGACAGAAAAGAAGCGCACTCTACAGCTCCTGGAGATGGCGCTGCAGTCCCTCCTGGCAGTGAAACACTCCCTGGAACGCTCCTTGTCAGAGACCTAGGCAACGACTGTGCACAGTCGGCCCAGATCCGGCCCAGATCCAGGCTCAGATCCGGGCCCTGAAGGAGCAGCCGCACCAGGTCAGAACTGAGACCGAGGGCCAGAAACTGGGCTACGAGCAGCTCCTGGATATCCAGGTCCGTCTGAAAAATGAAATGGAGACCTACTGTGCCTGTTAGGTGGAGATGGAAACTCATGCTCTAAATCAAAGGGCTCTGGATCAGGAAGCTCAGTAAATTCATCCAAAGATGTAGCCAAAACCACACTGGTAAAGACGGTGGTTGAAGAGTGAGATCAACGTGGTAAATTCCCTTCATCGAGGATTCACTCTACTGAAGGAAAAACATCTAAAATGATCTATGACAATGCAGAATAAGTGTTTCTCTCTAGCTGTCATTTCTGAGAAAAGAATAATTTGGGAAAAGATCTTGCACAATTGCATTATTCTAAATATCAAAGAGATAATAAAAATACTTTCTACCCTTAAAGACAAGTTACTTAGCCAAAATAAATTTTCTTAGTTATCTTTTGCAGGAAGTTGGGTGTTTGTTTTCAAATAAATAAAAAGGTTGATGTGCACTCATTTTCATTAACTCATGACTAATAAATAATTATTCTCAATCAAAAAAGAAATCTCATAGAATAAGAAAATAAGGTTCTAGAGAAAAAAAGAGAAGAAACTTTACTGAAGTAAGCAGAGATACTAGCCCGAGGAAAAAACCAGACTGGGAAGACAGTAAGTAGAGAAGTCAATTACAAATAGCCTCTAAATAGATACTGAACTTATTAACATAGTACGATCTATACATAGATATTCTTCACTTACAGAGTAATAATTCACCTCAAGAAGACTAGACATCATTACACTTAAAAAAGACTTGCCTGATTAGGCCTTGCTTATGTAAAACCTAGGGTTCTGTGGCCATAGCTGACTGAGATTTGCCCTAGTTACCACTTCAGCTGTCCAGTATACTAAGATAAATACTTAGACTAACTGGGTTTTGTGGGAAGACTCTAAGTCAGCGTCAACACATAACTAAATTTGACTCTCTGAACATGTAATTCAGTTGAAGACTTTCTGAGATGATACAACTTGAATCTGTATATTAATGCCAGTGCTGCAAAAGAACTTATCAGTATAGACTGAGGGACAAGATGATGGATTTGGGAGCAAAGCAAGCTGAAGACCAAATCAGGGGCCCACCACTTGTTCACTATGGAATCACAGGTCAGTGAATCAACAGCCCTGAACCACAATTGCGTAATTGATTAAAAAAAAACAGGCTATAATAGCATAGCTACTTTGCAAACTCATTGTGATGACACTATGCAGTAACAAATATTAAGCACAGATGTAGTGTTTATCCCACAATAGAACACCCAACAAGTGTAACTTCCTTTACTCTGAATTCCCCTAGAAAACATATAATTTTTAAAAATCCATAAAATTCTACCTGCTTACAGAGTCTTCTTCAGAACTCTCATTCCCTATTAAAGAAAAAAAATTAAAATACATTTGAAATCAAGAATAGAAAAATACATGACTATAAAAGTATCAGACTGATACTTTGTTAAGAGGTATACCTTTGAGACCACACCTGAAGACTATTTTTGAATAAATATTAATGATACTATTGACAGATAATTACTATATTAACTTTTACTTCTTCTCCTTTATATATGTCAAATGTAAGAAAAATGGAATGGGGAATATTACTCAGCCATAGGAAGTGATGAAATACTGCCATTTGCAACAACATGGATGGACCTTGAAATAATCATACTAAGCAAAATAAGCCAGACAGAAAAGGTTGAAAATCACTTGATATCACTTATATGTGGGATATAAACCTAAAAGCAACAAATGAATAGGACAAACAAACAGAGACTCATGGAGATGGACAATCGACTAGTGGTTACCAGAGGGGAGGTGGACCGGGGAAAAAATTAAAAAAATAAAATGTTAAAAATAAATAAATAAATAAAATACACACACACACACACACATACACTCACACACACACACACACACACATACACACATAATGGAATGGGTTATTCCAAATTCAATACTTACAATGATGATAATCCTAACCAAACTGAAGCAAACTGACAGAATATGGTATCATTAGTAGAATCAGTATCATAAACTAACAATGTCAATTTCAGTAGCATGATTTCTCTGGACTTCTGCCATGAAGAACATTTAGGGGAGAGTATACTTATTGTGCTGTAACACATTGCACTTTCTCCACCTCTTTAGTCAAGCCTGTTCAGTTTAGGATGAAAAACCCTATTCAGGAAACGTGGTCTATACATGCTGCACTCTGCAGCATGGCAAAACATAGGAAAGAGACACTTTCTGGCC
>NW_011889262.1:106985-118195 GCF_000151845.1 Pteropus vampyrus
CTATGTGTTTTCGTTCAATCTCTCCTTTCTGTGAGAGGACAGAAAACTGTCACCCACAGGTCACATCCAACCTGCTATCTGTAAATAAAGCCTCACTGGAACACAGTCATGCCTATTCACTCACTTTCTGTCACCACATATTGTCTGTAACTGCTTTCACATTCTAAGGGCAGATTTGATTAGAAATGACAGAGACCAAATGGCCTAAAATCAGGACCTTTACAGAAAAAGCTTGCTGATCCCTGCTTTACACCATACCAGAGTGTCTGAATCAAATTTAATCTTCTCACACTTCTGCTCAAAACTCTCCAGTGAATCCCTGCAGTAACTAGTGTTGGCCCCCTACCCACTGGCCATTCAAGGAATGAAGGTAATACTATCATGTGAGACTTTGTTATTAAAATATGTAAAATAATCTATGCTTTTCAATGAGCTATTGCTTTTCTGACTTCTATACTATCATTAGATATCTTTTAAAATCAATCTCATTGGGATTGCTGTACACTGGCTAAGTTTTGTGGTTCTATTTGTTTGCCATTTGTTTGTGGTACTGAGAAGGTATTGTTGAGTTCCTAGTTTTAATTACATTTTTAGTGAGGCAAATCACTATATAATAACAGATGTTAATTTGCTAAATGTGATGCATTTGCTGTAAAAATTCTGCAAAAGACTCATTTTTATAACAAGTCCAATTTGTTGCATGGTGATTAAAGAGGAAACATACAATACAGTAACTTAAAAATTTTTTTTTATTTATTTACACAAAGATATATAGGATTTTAGCAGTCAAGACTAAATAAATGAATTTCTTTTCACATATTTGCATCTCTGATTTTAAATACATACAATTATCTTCTTTAATCATTCAGAAGCTAGACTATTAAGAAATTAATTAAGAAAGAAAATAAACATGTAATTTCAACATTATTTTTTTTTTCACTTCTCTTTCATTTGTAAAACTTCCTTCCTTTTACTTTATAGTAAAACCACCAAGAGTAAGGAACTATCAGAAGTCTTACCTGGATTGCTATTCTGAGAAGACTCTTCACATCTCCTTTGTTCTTCATATTCAGAAATTAGTTTGCAATTGCTGTGTATAAAAAGGTGATAAATAACATTACTATCTTTACTGAAATGAAAAACATTTACCAAATATATAAAATTCTTAGAGTATCTCAGATGATATCAAAGGTAATAATAACACTTTAATTATTCTATACACTTCAATTTTGTAAGTTCTACAAAATTTAAGCATGTGATAAAAAGAGAGGAAGATCAATCAGTCATGAATTGAGAGCAGTAGATTTCAGTCAATTAATTACACATATTTTGACATAATGGCGAGTGTCTTAAACTTCAAAATCCTAGCTCTAGGAGCAACAGCAATTTGTTCTGGAACAAGTCGCTTCTTTGTGTCTACAAGTCCTCTTCTATAAAACAAGGATCTTACTGCCTTATTTACAAGGTTGTTAGGAGAATTAAATGAGATAATACACCAAAAAGATGCCCAGAATAATATTAATGCAATGGATAAGATTTTCTTGAACTTTATTTGTTAAAACTATTTTGGAATCCCCAATAAACCCCAACATGCATTTTTCATAGGTGCTAACATTCAAATGTTACAGTGGTTGAAAATGTTATTAATTTTTTTGTTATAAATGTCTACGGCCATGCCACCCTGAACAAGCCTGATCCCATCTTATCTCAGAAGCTAAGCAGTGTCGGGCCTGATTAGTACTTGGATGGGAGACCACCCAGGAAGACCAGGTGCTATAGGCATAAAAAATAAAAAAAATAAGGGATTGTAAGCTGACAAGGTCCTTGTAATCTGTGAGATCAACCAAGGGTTGCTTCACCAAAAAAAAAAAAAAAAAACTGAAAAAACAAACACATTATTAATTTTGATTATGAGTTATACATGATTAGAATAAGAAGGTTATTAGTTGTCCTTCAATGTGGTTTGTAATTCAGGGCATCTCGGCTGTTTTATAATATGTAACTAAATATATTTATAAATATATTATCTCATTAAGTCAGATGACGTAAGTGTCCCCTGTGATTGTAGCTAACCACACTAAAGACAGAAACCTAATAGAGGTCAAGACCTGGCTTGTACTACTACTACGCTTTTACTGAGTACTCAATTTCTGAAACAGCAGATCTTTTTAGAAGGATGCTGACACTGTCCTTCCCTAACTGACTTGGAAGATATAATCCTGCATTTGTACATGGATATTGATGAGTTATACATGAGGCTTAGCTACTCTGATGACAAACAACCTACTTTAGATTCAGAGCTTTCTGTTGCATGGCTTCCATGGGAGGCACAATTATAAATATTTTATAACCTGAGGTAGATTCAAGATACTTGGTAGATTTTCATTTATTTATTTTTTTTATGGTGATATTGGTTAAAGAAATCCAATAAGTTTCAGCTGTACACTTTAACAATAAGCATATATATATTTACACTGTGTGAAATTTCTTTCTGTCATCACATATTTGACCCCTTTTACCCTGTCTACCTTCCCCTCCTCCTACCCCCTACTCTTTGGTAATCACTAGTCTATTGTCCATGTTCCTGAGTCTCTGTTTGTTTGTCCTATTCATTTGTTACTTCTAGGTTTATATCCCACATATAAATGATATTATGTGGTTTTTAACTTTTTCTGTCTGGCTTATTTCATTTAGCATGATTATCTCGAGGTCCGTCCATGTTGTCGCAAAAGGCAGTATTTTATCTCTTCTTATGCCTGAGTAATATTCCATTGTATATATGGAATATTAGCTGTACCACAGCTTCTTTAGCTAATTATCTATCATAGGACACTTTGGTTGCTTCCATGTCCTGGTCACTGTGAATAATGCTGCTATGATCATCAGTGTGCAAATATCTTTCCATATATGGGTTTTCAAGTCTTTGGGTTAAATACTCAGTAGAGGGATTGCTGGATTTTATGGTAGATCAAAATCCATAAAATTAGTTTTTTTGAGGAACCTCCATACTGTTTTCCATATTGGCTGTACCAAGTTGCAGTCCCACCAGCAGTGTATGAGGGTTCTTTTTTCTCTACATCCTCTCCAACAGTTGTTATTACTTGTCCTGCTGATTATAGCTATTCTAACAGGTATGAGATGGTATCTCATTGTGGTTTTGATTTGCATTTCCCTAATAGCTAGTGATGTTGAACATCTTTTCAAATGTTGGCCATTTGTAGGTCCTCTAGGGAGAAGTATCTGTTCAGGCCTTCTGCCCATTTTTTGATTGCATCATTTGTTTTTTTGTTGTTATTGAGTTGTATGAGTTCTTTGTATATTTTGGATATTAGGCCCTTATCTGAGGTGTTCCTTGCAAATAAATTTTCACATTCGGATGGTTGTCTCTTTACTTTGTTGATGATTTTTTTTGTTGAGCAGAAGCCTTTTAGTTTGAGGTAGTCCCATAATTTATTTTAGCTTTTCCTTCCCTTGCCTTTGAGGTCAAATTCATAAAATCCTCTTTAAGTCAAAGGTCCACGAGTTTAGTTTCAATAGTTTCCTTTATGGATTTTATTGTTTCAGGTCTTATATTGAGGTTCTTAATCCATTTTTAATTAATTTTGGTGTGTGGTGATAGACAACAATCTACTTTCATTCTTTCCAGTTTTCCCAGCACCATTTATTGAAAAGGCTTCCCTTTTTACACTGTATGTTTTTGGCTTTTTGTCAAAAATTATTTGTCTATATAAATATGGGTTTACTTGTGGACGCTGGATTCAGTTTCACTGGTCTATATGTCTATTTTTCTGCCATACCATGCTTTTTTGATTATTGTTGCTTTGTAGTATAATTTGAAGTCAGGTAGATTAATGCCTCCAGCTTTGTTCTTTTTCTCAGGATTGCTTTGGCAAGTCAGGGTCTTTTGTGCTTCCATACAAATCTGATGATTTTTTTGTTCTATTTCTTTAAAAAGTGCCAATGGGATTTTGATGGGAACTGCATTAAATCTGTATAATGCTTTAAGCAATATAGTCATTTTAACTATGTTGATTCTTCCAATCTATGAACACAGAATATCTTTCCATTTCTTTGTATCCTCTTCAATTTCTTTTAATAGGGTCTTATAGTTTTCATTATATAGGTCATTCTCATGTATCATTAAAATTTATTCCTAGGTATTCTATTCTTTTTGTTGCAATTGCGAAAGGAATTATTTTTTCCACTTCTTTTTCTGACACTTCATTATTAGAGTAAAGGAACGCTATAGATTTTTGAATGTTGATTTTGTGTCCAGAAACTTTACTGTATTTGCTTATTGTTACTACTATTATAGGGTTTTCCACATAGAGAATCATGTCATCCACAAATAGTGACAGTTTGATTTCTTTGTTTCCTATTTGGATGTCTTTTATATCTTTCTCTTGCCTGATTGCACTTGCTAGGTCCTCCAATGTTATATTGAACAACTGTGGCGATAGTGGACAGCCTTGCCTTTTTCCTGATCTTAGAGAGAAGGTTTTTAGTTTTTCACCATTAAGTATAATGTTGGCTGAGAGTTTGTCATATATGGCCTTTATTATGTTAAGGTACTTTCCTTCTATACCGATTTTGTTAAGTGTTTTGATCATAAATGGATGCTGTATCTTATCAAAAGCTTTTTCTTCATCTATGATATAATCATACGGTTCTTATTTTTGGTATATTTTCATAGACCATTTGAGAGGCCAACTTTAATTATGAAATCTCAAGCACGTTGGTGTCTACTCCGGGAAAGGTGCTATGAGACTTTTCATCGCTTAAGAAAAGATGCTCTATAGGACATCAAGTGGCCTTGGGGTGCCGATCTGGTAATTAAGGAGCCTGATCTTTTCCTGCAGCATCATTTGAACCTTTCTGACAACTTAAAGTGGTTTCAACTAGCATATGCTAGCAGAAAACTCAAACAAGATGCTCAAAGTGTAACTCACCCTGAAGACCTGTGCTAAGAGGTGGACTCCACCCAGGTTTTTGAGTGTGGGGCGAAGGAGGTCCAGCTGCCAGATGCTGATACTTTGGAATAGTGGTTGAGCAAAAACGCATATGTATATAACCTAAAAATAGTTGTAACTTGGAAGTCCAGGTGTGGATCACCATGAAGACTGAGGAATCTGGATCAGCAAAGACAACCTGGGATCAAAGGTCAATCATGACCCCAGGACCAGATTCAATCAGCCACTGTGCAGCAATAGAATCAACGCAAACCATAGACTAGCATGTCCTCCTTTACCCCTCCATCTGACGAAGGAGAGAAGATTGTCTCCCTTGGACTTAGGGAACCCTTTAGCTTCTTGAATAATTCAAGGGGGAGAGTATAAAAGATAAGTCCCAGAAAATACAGAAGTTTCTGCTAAACTGACGTTTCAAGACCCAAAATAGAGAGTTGGAAAAATCAGAGAAGAGATATTATTTGTTTTCCATACATAGGGTTTGTACTTGGAATGAAAGACAAAGTTCTTAAAAGTTTTAGAATAAGGAAACTGTGCCCATTGCTATTTCTAATTTGTCCAGCCTTTTGCTTGGTCTCTATTTGAGGACGGTCACTAAGTCACTGCCATTCCCCAACTGCCTGAGCTGAAATGTGACATCTCACCTGTTATGTAAGAAGTAACAGTTAAATTATTGCAAACATCAGTTTTTTTGATAACTGGCATTTTTAATGTAAATACTTACAAATTAAAACCTCTCTTTAAAGCATGTTCTTTCGCAGTCCATCCATTGTTATCTTTAGCGAAGACATCAACGCCTTGCTGAAGAAGAAGCCTGACTATATCTGAGGATGGATCATTTACAGCAAGTATGAGGGCTGTTCTAAAGTAACAGAAGGATAACTTCACCCTTAGGAACATCAATTAAGTTATTTAAACAGCTAATTTACCAGTTCATATCATCCTTGTCTGTGTAGAATTGACCGTTTACATGGTTATGTGTTTAAATGTTCATCTTTGTAAATTAACTCCAAGGCTAAAAGGAAGGGACAAAAAGGAAGCCACTGGCCCCTCTTGGGGTTTACATAGAAGTTGTAAATTTAAAGTCCTTTAACAAACAAGAAACTATGCTGAAGAACCTTATCTGAAGTAGGTGAAGATTTAAATGAAGAACTTCCTGTTTCATCCTTAGTCTGATATATTGTACCTCAAAGTCAGCTAGAAGTCAGGTGACTAAAAGGTGTTTTGCAGGCTTAACGCAATAATATTAATAATTATAATAATAATAGTCATAGACTTAATGATGCTGATAAGCATGTGTTGGGCACTAAATTAAATGCTGGATAATCTTACGCAGAACTATGCTTGTGGGATATGTTCTTGTCCTCCTTTTCATATCAGGATACATATTTGGTGATGATAAGTAATGTTCCCAAGGTCACACACCTGGCATGTAGGAAAGGACCCAATCTAGTGTGAATTGAAAGCCCATCTCTTTTTTTTATTTATCACTCACTGATAACTTGTTTTTATTATAGGGAAAGTCCATTCATTAAAGTTATCTTTCTTCCTTCTACTGTACCAATTAAAATTGAAAACATCAAACTATACCAGAAATGAAACAGAATAGAAACTGATGATCCCATAGTATCTGGTAGTAATTCATAGTCAATTAGGGATAAACTAATAACATCAGTATTCTTCAAAGAAAGCAATAAAGCAAAGAGCCATCCAAAAGACAAAACCAACACCTATTTATGTTTAATATGCATCTTTTTAAGGAAAAAGTAAACAAAGTAGAAGTTTAACACTACCATAAGAGAGACTAAGTTTAATATCGTATCATAAGTAAAAGTTAGAGTCCATACAATATAAAACTAATAAAACTAATACAAACCTTTGACTAATATGAGATCATATGATAAAAAATCAAATTACAAAAGGCATCTATCAGTATTATAAATAAATATGAATGTAAATACTGCAGTGTACTGTTCTCTCAGTTGCCCAGTCAGAAGAATTGCTTTTCCACTTAACTGGTGATGGGCTGATATCTTTCACTACAGGATTACAAGTTAATCCTCTTGTTATTAATTTAAAACTTCTGAACTGAGTGATTGTTACCACTCTAGAACAATATTAAGGTTAAAAAAAAATAATGAACAGCTATACCTTTTCATCTTATCGACTGCATATGTATCTGCATTTTTCTTTACTAAAAATTCCACCATTTGCTGTTTGTTTTCAGTGATAGCAAGTAATAGTGGTGTGAGTTCATCCTGTAAAAGAGAAAAAACCATTTATAACTTATGAGATTACATATTTTGAAATAGAGTTTTAAAACTTATAAAATATAATGTGAATTTAAGCATGTGATATAGAAAGTAAAAAAATATCCCTCTGGGCTTTCCCCTGCTGCTCCTTCTCTTTAAAATACCCTTCTCTACACTTCAACAGATTTGCTGCAGCATTGTTCTCCAAAACTCACTCCAAGCATTGATAGTATTGGTTCCAAGAATCCTGGCTCCTATCACAGTATCTCATAGTATTCGGTAGTTATTGTATTGCTCCCCATCTAAACCAAGAGCTTCTTGAGGGCAGAGGTTATTATTATTTTTTCATCTCTATAGCTCCAAGCACTAAATCATAGCAGGAAACATTTTAAGTACTTTTACTGAATTAATATCCTAAACAGTGTTTCTCTAAAAAGTGTAGTGTTTCTCAAATCATAGTCCAAAGAATATCTACCAGAAGTACTGTGCCCCAAGAGAAAGATTCCAGAAAGATCACCTGTGTTTGAGAAGTAATACAGAATGTGCTTTATATGCCTAGTACTAAAGAAATGTGTTTTTGTTTTTGAGAAAATGTTATCTCGGGGATACAGTTTTGAGAGCTTTCCAAGAGATATGAAGGATTCCCCAGGTTAATCAAATTTGCTGGATTCTCTTCTATCAATGCTATCAGGACCCCGGGTGTCAGCTTCAGGCACCCCTGCTCCAAAAGAGTCACCGAGGAAATGGATTCTAAATTAAACAGACATGGGCTTCAAATAAACTTGAATTGCTTATTACTAAATGGTCCATGGGTTTTCTACGATTATTAGATGATAGATTTTTATCTTAGCTGTTACAAAGCACAGTATGAAATTTTATTCTCATTTATAAGGCTAATCTTGGGACTGAAATGAGTATCTACTTTTATTAAAACCAGTTTTATTCTGGTTTCGTTTCGATTCTACTAACGAACATTTTATATCTTATGCAAAATCTAATTCAGAAGTAAAAATATAATGACTTATCAATAAATATTTCAGTACTGATTTATTTGAATTATTTTTAGCATAGTGAAAGGAACTAAATCATTTACATTTTTATAAGGAGAAAATTTAATACTGTAATTGCTGAGGAGACAGATATAAAACTGTGTGAAATATGCATAACCTAGACAACTAAAACCATAATTAACTTCATTAGACTTATAGAAATTTCAGTGGGAATATAATTGTTTTTAGGACATATATATATTTAAAAAACAACTTATAAATTGTAACTTGAAAAATTCAACCCTATTTTTCAGAGATTCAACAAAACATAAAATATACAGTATAAATTAATATAAACTGTCTTGAAAATCTTGAGATCTTTACCAAAATATACTATAAAACAGAAATTGCGAACTCCGTTGCTTACGGAAGCAAAGTAAGTAGGTGACCCAAGTAAGGGAAGAAGCGAGGTGGGGACAGTAGCAAACTAGAGAACACAGGTCTAATATGTAAGGGATAGCCTTGGCACAGCACACAAACAGTATGATGGGCTCAAGGGTACAGATTTGATGCTTTAAGAGAAGCTTGAAATCCAAATTTCTACATGAGCCACCTAAATTTTAAATGTTGACTCAACTCATGGAGGCAAATTAAACACATCCAGGGGCCACATTTAGTCTGTAGTCCACTTGCGTTTTTCTACTTGCTGTGTTTCAAAATGGTTGTGTTTAAAGCAAATATTAGAATGTAAGATCTTTCTTTTCTTTAGTATCATATGTTTTATAAAAAAAAATACAAACCGTTATTGAGACTCATACTACAGAATTTTTCCAAAACTTAATAAAAATACAATCTATTTGTATTTATTTCTCACAGATTGTTAATCAAATGGATAATTACTTCAAAGGACTGCTGGAACTCAATTATTCAAACAATTCTCATTGGCTTCATCACTAACTTTGTGGTTTTTGATATTCTAAGGTTTAAAATTGCCGTCTTGGTTAAGCCAGTGTTCTATGAATTGAACAGACATACTGAGAAATACTGAGTCTATCGCACAGCTTCAACTTTATAGTTTGATTATTTACTATTATTGCAGGGAAACCCTGCTTGTAGTAAGCATGTGTTATTATAATGACCTGAACATGATGAAAATATGCAAAATTCTTAAACGGTCTAATTCTATTTATCTATAGACTACCCATAAGCAAGTTTCAAAAGATTCTCTGAGTGCCAGTGAATGATCGACGGTGGGAAAAAAGGGGTGTTCCTCTTTAAGACAGCGGATATGGCCAAAGATATCCCCTTTAACCCCTGGAGCACTAGGGTAGAGACATTTGAAACTCAGGCTAATGGTGTTGGAAAGGACAGTGCTGGAGGGAGTATCTCCTACCAAACTCCAAGTCATCTGGACATTTATGAAGTTTTTGTAATCTGTGATTTTGCACATAACACTTGTCCATTCAGTAGTTCTTAACCAAGAACCAAGAGTTGTATCAGAATCTCAAGGAAATACTTCTAAAAACATATGTCCAGGCCTTATTAGATTTACTCAAGCAAAATCTTCAGGGAAGAGCCAATTTTCTTTGTCATTTCCTTTGGATTTGGCCAAAAAATAAAAGTGTCAGAGCTATGAGTTACTTATCTAAACTACATTTAACTTCCTGGGTAGGGGTGGAAGATGGACTAATAAATTCAAAATGCGCTTCATTTCATTATTTGTAAACACCATCATGACATTCTTGATTTCAGAGCAGAGTTTAGCCTTGTATCTAAGGGGCAGTTTCTGCCAGGATAGAATAAAATGTCAGTCAGTTACATGTCCTTTCTTCTTCTTCCTACTTATCACCACCTGTTCGCTGCCAATCTGGTGGCCTCAGAGACCTCCTCAAGCTGATCTCCAGGCAAGTTTGCAACTCCCTGACTCTCTCTCCAAAACAAAGAATTACTATCCTTGAAACTTGAAGAGCACCTTCCCTAAATATCTAAAATGAAGAAAAAAGAAACAAAAACAAAAAACCTATTATTTCCACTCAATTACCAAATTTTCAAATTGGCCTGTGAATTTTTGATTAATCATTCTTTTTTCTCCCCCAGATCCTATTTTCCTTGTAAACTTTGGCCAACGACAGATAAGTAACTTTTTTTTATGTTATAGGGACTTAATCAACAGCAGCAAGATTTCTATTATATGGAAAATATATTTTTATTTTGTTTATATTTTAAGGTAAAGCCTATATTCAAGGAAAATTTTGCTTTCCTGCATTATTTACATTAATTAGGAGAAAAAACTAGGATGGAAAAAATATATTTAAAAAAAATTGCCTTTGACAAATGTTTTCATAAATATTTGCCGTAAGTGCATAAAAGAGAGCTGTACCCTCCACTACTTCTTTAGAAGTATTCTTATGTAAACCAAAATCTTAGACAATTAAGTTCTTTCAAAATGTTGTCATTCAGAGATTGCTTGAGCTTCCTAATATGTAAAACTGACCTGACCTATGTCAATCGAGGACCTTCCTGTCAGTGTTGCGGTGACTAGAGGTAAAGTGTGTCTAGAAGCAAAAAGCAGGTGACTGCTTTGTCATCACCCACTCCCTGTACAACTGCAACCCCATGAATAAGCTCTGGGAGGCTGAGCAGGAGCAGCACTGTGAGGTAGAAGACCCCAAGGTGCTAAATGGCTGGCAAAGAGGCTATGAGCACAAATGAATGCCCTTGCTGGAGGTCCAGACTTGACCTGTCTCTCCTGCCCCAATCTTCAGAACCTTGGGGGATTGTTCAGGGCATGTGGCCTGCTGCTTCTCCTTCCCACTGGCACTCACACAGCTCCCCCTGCCCAGAGGAACCCACTTCCTAGGCCCCTGCCTGCGCAGCAGCCATCCTCCGCCATCGCTTCACTCCCCGCAGGCCCTCAGTCCTTTGTGGGCTCTGAGCCTATCACCCGCTCCCAGGTACTAGCAGGAAGTTCTTTCTTCTGGGGCGGAAGGGTGGTAGCCAGG
>NW_011889262.1:120017-141754 GCF_000151845.1 Pteropus vampyrus
TATGTTCATTGTAGAATTCAGATTTTTAAAAAAGAAAAAGAAAATTTCACTTATAATACAATTGCTCAGAAATACATTTTATCCCATTTTGTACATATTTTCAGCTATCATAAGGTCATGGTCAGTTTGGGTGTATGTATAATCAAACTAATTCTTTTCTTCATTTCTGATCTACCAAAGTACATCGTTACGTGACAACATACATCTGTGGTCTATACCACCTTTAATAGTCACATATTATCTCATCCTGTGGATGCACTCCAATTTACTTATAAAATTCATTTCTATGAGTTCATCTTATTACATTGTTATGGTAAGCAGTGCTGAGAAAACTCAATTGTATGCAATTTATCTAATTATTTCATGAATATACTTTAGTAATAATAGAGTTGATGGGTAGAGGGAATATGTATTTTTAAATATGTGATAGTTATCACCAAACTGCCTATTTGAAAAGTGAAAAGCTACTTGAACTTAAGTAATTTAGAAAGATCACTATGTTTCAATGACCCCATGTCTTCACAAATGTTGAAACATTATTTTATTTCTCTTTTAATTTAAATTTCTTTTCTTACCAGAGACACTAAGAATTTTTTCCTATGTGTACTAGTCACATGTAGGTATACAAAAAGTGCTTTGTTCACTTTCAAATTATAGATTTTTTTCTTTGATGATTTCAAAGATTTCTCTGGAAAATGAAGATATACTTTCCCTTTGATATATATATATATGTTGTAAATATTTCACTAGAACATTTTCTTTTATTTTGTTAGTATCATTTTTTGATATACAGAGGATTTTGACTTTTTGTATTGCTGTCAACCTTCCGAATTCTTGCTTTTGAAGTCTTTGTCAACATAAAAAGTATCAATAGGCGGCTGTGTTTTCTTCCAGAACTTTTCTCATTCTCTATATTTAAAATTTTAACCTATATTTTATTTGAAACATATTTTTTGTGGTATAAAAATTGAGCTAGATTTCTCCAAATGCTTAACAGTTATTTATTTACCAGTTATGAGTAATTCATCTTTTCTACTAACATGAAATATCATCAGTAACAAGTTTTAAAGACTTACATATATATATATATATATTTGGGTGTTTGGGCATTTTCTGGGCTGTTCCAATCATTTTTCTGTCCTTTCAGCTATTAGTAAACAAATTAATTTCTGGATATCTAAAGCACATGTTGGTATCTAGAAGTGCAAATTTCTGTCTATTATACAAAATTTGTCTTAATTTCATCACAACAAAAAAACGCAGTGTGTGTAACCCCAAAAATTTAACACCATGATATTATTGGTTTATGTAAGAATGATAAATGTAGAATGACCACACATTTTGAGAAAATGAGTCTTTCTATTCAAGACCACAGCCATCTTCCCACTTCAAAGTTCCCTTCTAAGGTCCCTCCATAAAGACCCTACATCCATAGGTGTGCACTGCTATAAAATAGACATTGGATTTTATCTGAAGAGCTTTTAGCCCGCGAGTTGATCTATTATGGGATCTTTTTTCTATATTATGCACTTTTCTATTTTACATAACATTATAGTATAAAAATCTGAACAACAAAAATAAAATGCCATGTATACTTAATTTTATCTCTATTATTCACATTAAGTTAAATTCCTTTAAAATCAGCAGTAAAGTGCTCGGTAAAGGAATTATGAGTGCGTCCTAAAGTTTTCCTTACTGCTGCTCATCAAGTTCGCCTGGGTGCTAGGCCCCAGGTAAGGTCCCTACCGCCAAGGCACTGTGGGGCTGAGCCTGGGCAGGGAGGACAGCCCAGCACCCTCCATGATGGGAGGGCTGACTCCACCTGGCTGCGCCTGGGCAGGCAAGCCCTTCCCCGGGACCCCCCCATGGCCACTGGTCTCACAGTCCCCATTACCTGTTCTTTTTGTCTCTATCATTTAAGTGCCTTAAACTTTTCAAAAGAATCTCCTCCATTTCCTGCGCATCGCCTATGCTGGCAGCTCTGTGGATCTTTCTGAGATCTTTATCTCGGATGTGGTACCGGTTCCAAGAGGTGATACTATTACAAGCCTCAGGAGTGAGGCCTGTGTTGTTCTTCTGTTGGCTGGTTAGGGATCCAAAGGGTGACTTGCCCTTCCAACTCTCAAATCCAAAAATTTTCTTCATGTCCCAGTCTTTGTCGAGTCTATGAGCTTCAGATACACCTCAGCTCCTCTTCCCCTATTCTCCACCCCGGAGCTCAAATGGCGCTTCCAGATAAGCCAACCGTTTCTTGCCACAACATTCCAGCAGGGCAGTTTGGAGGTTTAGAATCTTTTAGCTACAAATGTTACCAAGCAATGCGTCTAGACAGGAGTGAGTGTGTGCTTGTCAGAGGCTGAAGTCACTGCACATGCGCACAGAGGCCCACCGACCAAGAGTACACAGAGCACGTGTGCAAGGCCCAGTCATCTCCAACCTTAGAGGTTGCTGGTGGGCAGCACCTGGTTCCCTTCAGATATCCCTGGAAGTTGGCCGAGTTTTTACTCTTTCACATGAGCCCTGAAATAGAAAACCAGATATATAAGAGGCAGAAATCTTAGGAGAAGCAAAAACCATAAATGAGAAAATAAACTTTACTTACCCTAATGAAGCAAAATTTATTCATTTTTATTTATAAGATATAAAAGCATGTAAAATCTTGGTTTCCAAAGATAACTTTTATACTTTAAAAATGTTCTATTTTTAACCTCAAAATCCATCACATAGAACAGTGGTTACCTTAGACCAAAAACAAATTGAAAATATTAAAATATACTTTGCACCTGTCTGATTTTTAAATCAGGCCTGTGAACATAGAGAACTTTTTCTCTATTCAGTATATATAAATAAAGAAAGGAAGCTTGCTTCTTTTGCCTTCACCAATTTATTTGATCTAGAATAGCCCAAAAGGGTCTTTCTATTCTTTTACTTGGTAATGTATTCACTTGTTAATTTGTGAAAACTGTAACAGTATTATTATAGCTGATCCTCGTTTTCAGTACACTTATTTTGTAATTCACTTTGAATCTGTCACTCAAATCTTTCAATTGTCTTTCCAAAGGTGAGTCTGGATGACATTTACCAGTTCAAGAATAACAATATTACTAACAGTTCATTTGGAGCAGTGTCACAACATTTGTCTGAATAATGGTTTTGCCAATATTTGGCTAATCATATTTTTGCCCTTATAAAATTGGGTGGAAAAGTTAAAATGAATTTACCAACACCAAGTAGTGTAGATTATATTAACATAATACAATTATTAAACATAGACATCATTAGATATTCTGAACAAAATCCTTATAACAAGTGAAATAATCAAATTAAAGGATATATATATGTATATAATATTGAAATAAGTCATGAAAGATTATACTTAAAAATTAAGGACCAATTAGTAATAAATTTGGAAAATTTCTTGGGATGAAACCCTCACATTATAACATAGGAACACAACCATTGGGGTTTTATACATTTAAGTTTTATATACATCTGAATCTAAAATGCTATTAA
Source organism: Pteropus vampyrus (assembly GCF_000151845.1). NCBI lineage: Eukaryota > Metazoa > Chordata > Mammalia > Chiroptera > Pteropodidae > Pteropus > Pteropus vampyrus. Next base: position 123,531 of record NW_011889262.1, read on the forward strand.
CTAGGAATCATTTCTCCTTAATAACAATATAAGTTTTCCATCTAGTGGAAAGAGTACCTACTGCCTTTCCAATCTATCATTTGTGAAGAAAAGATTCCAATTGTTGCTATTCTGTTTTGTGAGTTTTCAGAAATGTATTACAGAAAAGAAAGAGTGTTTCCGATGCTCTAGAAGAACATTTTGGCCCTTTGCTCACAAGCAGAGTCCAAGTGTTTGCAGGTGCTTCTAGGCATCTTGTACAGCCTATGCAGTATATCTAGGTGTTTCCATGGATAGGAAGGTTTAGAATATGGCAAGTGATGATCCCTAAATGGCATCATGTTTTAATAGAAATGAAGAGTATTTTTTAGATTATGGTCCCAGGGCTACTGTTATTGTTACTGAAATCCTTGCCTGCTGGGATGAAGATGCTAGGCAAACACTGGGAAAATGTCTGGCAAACTATGCACATACACATCTCACAGGATTTTGGTCACAAGAATATGTGCAACATGTAAAAGATAATAGACCACATGGATGTAAAAGAATGCTTTATGAACAGTATTTCCAATGTTATGGATTTTCCACTTTTTATGCATGATAATAATATTTCATTATCACATGAAATTATTTCTTCCTGGGCCTTAATTCAGACCATGGGTGTTTCTTCTTCAACCAATAAGAAGATGGCCTTATTCCTATTACCAGACTTGGCTGAAAAGTGTTATAGTCCCCTACTGATGTATAAAAAGGCATTCTTGTATTTTGATCAGTATTCTGCAGTATTAGAAAACACTATTCAAAATATTGTTTCATCATCATCTATGATCATTATTTCCTTATTGTTAATTCTTCATCCACTGTGTTCCTTGTGGGTAACTTTTCCTATTGCTTCTGTGACTATAAGAGTAATGAGTCCTGATTACATATCCATGATTAATCTTGTCCTTTTGTAGATTTTCTGTTTTTCTGCACACATTTCCTAAGCATTTGTTTCTAGTTCTAAACCTTCAGGCAGCCAAAAAGCAAGTGAGACATTGTATCTTCTAGGCTACCCAGTGTTACAAAGTGCATTTTCAATAATAATAGGGATGTGTCTTTTTTCTGCAGCTAAAGTGTGCATCTTCAGCACATTTTTTAAGATTATGTGTCTCGTTATGTTCTTTGGGGCTGCTCATAGCCTACCTTGTTTTCCAGTATTCTAAACCTTTTATAGAATTCTTGATTACCCCAATTTGACTTGATAAAAATACATGATTAAAATTCGTCAATAAACTGAAAACAAAGTCATGTTTCCTTGGCTTAGAAATCTCGTATTTACTTTTATTTAAAATATCCTGAGAAAAATTAATTAGGCTTACATTAAAATATCTTTACTAAATTAGGAAATGTTATCTTTATTATGGTCTACATGATCAAGTATATAATGTAACTTTGTAGATATTTTTTCCTTTTATTTCATTATTATAAGCTTATGCTTTAAATTCAAGCATTCTGTTTATTATAGTAGTAATGAAATACTGTTTTTATTGTACTTCCTATATGCATTATTATGTGAAAGTTCAACTTACTTATTCCCCCAGTCTGGGGCTTTCCTGTGCATTTTCTTAATTGTGTATTTTGATAGACTGAAGTTTTTAAAGTTTTGAAATCCAATTTATATTCTCCTCCTCTTCCTTCTTCCTCTTCCTCTTCTTCTTCCTCTTCTTCTCCTCTCCTTTTCCGTATCGTCCTCTGTCTTCTTTTGTTGTTGTTTTTTGGTTAGTAGTTTCTGTGTCCTCTTTAAGAAAACTTTGCCTATTCCAAGATTACAAAAAAAGATTCAGCTGTTTTCTTCTCAAAGCTAATAGTTTTAACTTTACTCTTGATCCATAAAACTGAGAACTATGGAAAGAAGTTCATTTTCTTTTCCATAATAGTTATCTGATTGTCCCAGCATCAATAATGAAACGATTATTCTTTCATTAATTAATTTGGATTAACTTGCCACTTCTGACAACGATCAATTGACAGTTTATGTGTGGCTTTATTTCTGTTCATTAATCTGCTTGTCTATGCTAAAGCCAAAATCACACTGTCCTGATTATTGGAGCTTTATATTCATTTTTAAAATTAGGTAGTGTAAGTTGTATATACTGATCGCTTAGGCAGGAATGCTCTGGGCTCAGGGAGTGCACACCACCACCTAATTTCTCCCTTACCTGAGACCTGCAGAGAGCACCAGGGGAAGTCCGCAGCACAGGTCTCTGCTCCTCTCCCTTGTCTCCTCCCTTGTTTGCCCACTTGTCCCGCCTTCAGGTGCTCTGCTACGCAGATTTCTCAGACGTGATTGTGTGTTAGGCTGGGTGTTTTCTATTGGATTATAGCTCTTTAATTTGTCGAAATTTTAAAGAGAAAGATCAAGAGGACCCCTCTCTCCTTCATGCTTCTCAGTATCTCATTTTTGACTTCCACATTGCCCACTTTTATAATTCTATTCCTGCATTGTGTGCGGCTCCACTTTGAGACACAGTCTCCACTCTCTTTTCTGAACCAGTATTTGTGGTTCTGAGCCACAGTGGCTGCTGCTATTCATGATGGAATTGTTTAGGACTGGGCCACCTGCTTCTCAGGGAATATTCTCCTGACAGCTTCGTATCAAGAACAGTTTCAGCCGGAGGATCACAGCAAGTTCTGGAATAAAGCTGGTTTTGTGCCCCTAATGGCCTTCTGTGTCATTACTACTCAAGAGAAAAGTTTGTGGTTTTGGATGACCCTGACATCCTCTATCCGCTACATCTTTAGAGTATATGCCGCTATTTAGTTTTAGGGTATATGCCTCTGTTTTAGCTTTCTATTCCAGTATTTTCAGAAAGATGCAGCTGTTTAACCTAACTGAGAGGTTTCTTTTCTTCTCTACTAAGTAGGGCCATGATATTTACCAGATCTAAGGACTTTCTTTTTCTTTCCTATTGCTCTTTGCCACATAGGATTTTCTAATATATTCCTCTAGATTTTGTTTTATGCAATTTACATAGTGGGATATGTAAAAACAGCAAGTTGGAGGTCTACCAAACACGTCTGCTGTTTAAACAAATTTTGTCCACATTTGGCTTTTGGGGTTACATAATCCCTCCACACCCCCCCGGAAGAGATCTTTCCATCAATAGACCAACGTCTAGTACAAAATCAGCTAATAGTATAGTCTTTCCTTCCACCTTCCTCTGTCCAATGCAGCTCATCTTTTCAGTGCCTTCCCAAAAAACCTAACCTTCATTTTATGAAGTTACAGCATTCAATAAGCGGTCACCTTAAAAGTCACTAACTTTTTTGAGTTTTTACACTGATCCGCCCCAACTTCCCCTCTCAAACCTGTCTCAATACTCTGTAACCAATTCACATTGTTGTTCTAATATTTGATTGGAAGTTCCTCCTTGCTCTTACTGGGGATCTTTCTGAGCTATTGGACCACCCTCTCCGTGATCACTCTTATCAGCTGAGATCCTGCCTCTCTTCCTTTCTAAATCGTATGGGGCCCAGTCACTCTTTCTGATCTAGTCACAATGAAAACACAACCCCTTTTCTGACACCCTCTTAAGAGCAGAAAGATCATCCACATCTGTCTTTCCTGACCTTACGGAGCCCAGCTGCCCTTCACATCTGTTGAGTCTAACCTCAAAATCCCAGCTTTTCTCATAAGGAAATCTTTTACTTCCTCTTTCTAAAATAAACTGAATTTTGTTATTGTTATTATTCTATTGCACTTATTCTTATAGCAAGGTTGGAGTACACTTTACAAACCACACTTGTTTCTCCTTGCTCTCCTAAGCAAAGCTGATTTTTTGAAAGTGAGCCCTGCTGGCACAGGCTTTATTAATTGTTTTGGGCCTTCAGGCTATTGCAGCTTCACTGATGTGGTTTTTATTTTTTAAATTCTACCACCTTTCTGTGGCCAAAATCACATTTTAAATCTCAGAAGTTAAAACCATGATCAGAGTTTATCTAACTTAACAAATCTATAGCCAACTTAAAACTAAAAAGTGGGGAATGACTCTTAAAATCTTGTTTATAAACTATGTGTATCCACGGGTTGCTCCCACCCCCCATAGATTACTCACTTGGCTCTGAATTCAGTTGAAAACACTTTAAAAAGAGGAGCAGCCACCCACACCTGTACACACATTTAAAGTTTACTTACATACTAATTCTTAAGCTCATGTATGGCATTTATTGCACTAAAATTCTGGCCTGTAGACCTGTTGAAAATTTAGATGTAAAAGCAGCAAATAATTATCCCTAACCAAGATGCCCTTTTTAAAATAAGAATCCTTGCCTCAGTTTCCCCTGTTACTCAGACCCCAATGGCCTGCTGTCCACAGAGACTCTGTGAAGCATGTTAAATACAAGTGCAGCTGAAAAATAAAACTGTAGTAGTCCAAATTCTAAAGCTAGGCCCCGTGATCAAATACCAGTAAGTAGCTTAAGACCAGCATTTGTCCCAGCATTGATTGTATAATAACAGTCACTTCCCAGGGATTCACCAGTTATAAAATCTCACATTGCCTGAGATGTAAAGTGTTGGTCAGGGAGCATGGGAGGGTACAAGTTGAAAAAAAAAAAAGTCTCCACAATCACATGCCACAAAATAGGCCATTGCAAAGTTATAAGAACATGAACTCTCCTGTCCTGGCTCTACAAAAGCCCTAGTCTCTGAATATTATTTTGCTTCTGATTCATGAACCTAAAATGAAGAATAATGTCTTAAAAGTAACCAAAAATTACGGGGAACAGGGACAGGGTGGGAAATATATTATGTTCAAAGGAGGAACAGTTGGAGAACAAATTTCTCAACAGCAATTATAGAAGCCCATAACCAGCCAAAATGATGTTTTACATGTCATCAAGACAGTAAATAGCAACTGAGGATTCTGTATGCACTACAAATATGTGCCACGAGTAAGAAGAAATAAAAATATTTTTTAAACAGAGATTCACTTTCAAGCAGTTCTCACTGATGAGAATTCTAAAAAAATGTATACTACAAACAGAAAAATGACCCCAGAAGAATGTTCTGAGATGTAAGAAAAAATAGTAGAAAGAAAGAGTTAAATGCATAGGTACATTGAAATGAACATTTCAGTGTCATGTAGAAGTTATAAACATGTCTAGTGTTTTTAAAAGATACAAGACAAGGCTATAATAAGAGACAAAGAAGGGCATTACATAATGATAAAAGGATTGATAAATCAAGAGGACATAATCCTAGTAAACACATATGGATCCAACATAGGAGCACTTACATGCATAAAACAATTATTGACTGACATACAAGGAGATATCAACAGTAACACTCATAGTAGGAAACTTTAACACCTTATTGACACCAGTGGACAGATCTTCCAGGCAAAAAGTCAACAAAGAAACAATGGGCCTAAAATACACATTAGACCAGATGGATTTAATAGTTATTTTCAGAACATTTTACCCCAAAGCAGCCAAATGTACATTCTTCTTAAGTGCACATGGAATATTTTCCAAGATAGGTCACATGTTAGGACACAAACAAGTCTCAATAAATTTTAAGAAGACTGAAATCATATCAATCATCTTCTCTGATTACAATGGTATAAAAATAGAAATCAACTACAAGAAAAAAACTGGAAAATACACAAACACATGGAGCCTAAATAACAGGTTACTAAACAATGAATGAGTTATCAATGAGATCAAGGAAGAAATCAAAAGATACCTAGAGGCAAATGAAAATGAAAACATAATGACTCAAAATCTATGGGACACAGCAAAAGCAGTCCTAAGAGGGAAATTCATAGCATTATAGCCCTAACTCAAGGAACAAGAAAAAGCTCAAATAAACAATTTAATGTTACACTTAAAAGAACTAGAAAAAAAATAGTAAACAAAGCCCAAAGTGACTGGAAGGGAGGAAATAATAAAGATCAGAGCGGAAATAAATGAAACAGAGTCTAGGAAAACAATAGTAAAGATTAATGAAACCAAGAGCTGGTTCTTTGAAAGGATAAACAAAATCGACAAACCCTTAATGAGACTCATCAAGGAAAAAAGAGAGAGGACTCAAATTATTTAAATCAGAAATGAAAAAAGAGAGAGGACTCAAATTATTTAAATCAGAAAAAAGAGAGAGGACTCAAATTATTTAAATCAGAAAGAGGAGAAAAAAAATCTACAGACTCCACAGAAATACAAAAGATCTTAGGAAAATTCTATGAGCAATTATATACCAACAAAATGGACAATCTGGAAGAAATGGATATATTCCTAGAAACATACAATTTTCCAAGACTGAGTCAAGAAGAAACAAAATCTGAACCGACTGATTACCACCAATGAAATAGAATCAATAATCAAAAACCTCCCAAAAAACAAAAGTCCTGGACCAGATGAGTTTTACCAAATATTCAAAACTTACAGGTGAGTTTTACCAAATATTCAAAGAAAAATTAACACCTATTCTTCTCAACTATTCCAAAAAATTTAAGAAGAGGGAAGCCTCCCTAACTCCTTTTATTAGGCCACCATTACCTCGATTCCAAAACCAGACAAAGATGTTACAAAAAAAGAAAACTATAGGCCAATATCTCTTATGAACATTGATGCAAAAATCCTCAACGAAATATTAGCAAGTCGAATTCAGCAATACATTAAAAATATCATACATCATGATCAAGTTGGATTTATTCCTGGGATGCAAAATTGGTACAATATCCACAAATCAATTAATGTGATACACAACATTAACACATTGAAAGATAAAAACAACACGATCATATCAATAGATGCAGAAAAAGCATTCAACAAAATCCAGCATCCATTTATGATAAAAACTCTCAGTAAAGTGGGAAAAGAAGGAACATATCTCAACATAATAAAGGCCATATATGACAAACCTACAGCTAACATCATGCTCAATGGAAAAAGGCTAAAAGCATTTTCATTAAAATCAGGAACAAGATAAGTATGCCCACTTTCACCACTCCTCTTAAACATTGTATTGGAAGTTTTAGCTATAGCAACAAGACAAGAAAGAGAAATAAAAGGCATCTGAATTGGAAAGGGAGAAGTAAAATTATCGTTATTTGCCAATGACATGTTACTAAATATAGAGAACCCTAAAAATTCCACCAAAAAACTGTTAGAACTGATCAATGAATTCAGTAAAGTAGTAGGTTACAAAATTAATATTCAGAAGTCAGTGTCATTTTTATATACCAATGATGAACTTTCAGAAAGAGAAATTAAGAAAACAATCCCATTTACAATTGAATTGAAAACAATAAAATATCTTGGAATAAAAGTATCCAAGGAGGTAAGAGACCTGTTTTTAGAAAATTATAAGTCATTGAGAAAAGAAATTGAAGAAGATACAAATAAATGTAAGCATATACCCTGTTATGGGTAGGAAGAATCAACATTGTTAAAACGACCATATTACTCAAAGCAATCTAGTGATTCAATGCAATCCCTATCAAAATACCAATGGCATTTTTCAGAGAGCTAGAACAAATAATCCTAAACTTTATATGGAGTCATAAAAAGCCATGGCATAGCCATGGCAATCTTGAGAAAGAACAACGAAGTTGGTGGTGTCACACTACCTGATATCAAACTATGTTATAAGCCTACAGTAATCAAAACATCATGATACTGGCATAAAAACAGATACATTGATCAATGGAACAGAAGAGAGAGCCCAGAAATTAATTCACACCTATATGCTCACTTAATATATGAAAAAGGAGGAAAGAATATACAATGGAGTAAAGACAGTCTCTTCAATAAATGTGTTGGGAAAATTGGACAGATACATGCAAAAAAAGAAAAAAAAAAGAAAAAAAAAAGAAACCGGACCACCTTCTTATACTGTATAGAAGAATAGATTCAAAATGGGTTATAGACTTAGATGTATGACCTGAAACCATAAAACTTGTAGAAAAAAACATAGACAGTAAACTCTCTGATTTTGCTAACAGTAATTTCTTTTCAGATATATCTCCCTGGGCAAGGGAAACAAAAGAAAAAATAAACAACTAGGACTACATCAAACTAAAAAGTTTCTGTACAGCAAAGGAAACCATCAACAACAAAATAAAGTCAATCAACTGATTGGGAGAAGATATTTACTTATGATACATTTGATAAGAGGTCAATATCCAAAATATATAAAGAACTCATACAACTCAACAACTAAAAAACAAACAATCCAATTAAAAAATGGGCAGAAGATCTGAACAGATATTTCTCCAAAGAAGAAATACAGATGGCCAATAGACATATGAAAAGATGCTCAAGGTCACTAATTATCAGAGAAATGCAAATTAAAACCACAACAAGGTATCACCTGAAATCTGTCAGAATGTCTATCATCAAATCAAAGAACAACAAGTGTTAGTGAGGATGTGGAGAAAAGGGAACTCTCATACATTGTTGGTGGGGTCACAAATTAGTATAGCCGCTATGGGAAACAGTCTGGAGATTTCTTAAAAAATTAAAAATGGATCTACCTTTCGACCCAGCAATTGCACTTCTGGGTATTTATCAAAAGCAAACCAAAACACTAATTTGTAAAGATCTATGCACCCCTATGTTCTTGGCAGCACAATTTATAATAACCAAGATATGGAAGCAACCTAAATGCCCATCAACGGACAACTGGATAAAAAAGTTATAGTTCATATATACGATGGAATATTACTCAGTCACACACACATAAAATGAAATTCTACCATTTGCAATGACATGAATGGACCTAGAGGTTATTATGCTGAGTTAAATAAGTCAGAGAAAGATAAATATCATATGATCTCACTTTTATGCAGAATCTGAGGAACAAAAAGAACAAAGTAATTAAAAACAGACTCACAAATATAGAGGACAATCTGGTTACAGCCAGAGGGGGCGGTGTCGGGCGGGGGGCTGGAATTATGGTGTGAAGGGTTAAAGAAGTACAAGTTAGTAGTTGAAAGATAGTCACAGGGATAGAGAGCACGACATAGAGAATGCATTTAGCATTAATGGAATGGCTAGGTGGAGAGTCAGAGGAGAGATATAGCAGTTAGGGAGATTGTTTTATAAACTATATTAATGTCTAATCAATGTATACTTGAAATTAATAAAATAAAAGAAAATAAATCAGTTAATGTAATTCATCACATCAACAGGCTAAAAAAATCACCCGATCTTATCAATAGATGCAGAAAAAGCATATGACAAAAATCAACACCCAAGCATGATAAAAGCTCTCAGTAAATTAGGAATAGAGGGAAGATTCCTTGACTTGTTAAAAAATATCTACAAAAATCTACAGTTAAATGACACTTGACAGTGAGAAACTAGAAGCTTCCCCACTAAGATCAGAAACAAGGCAAGGTTATCCCCTCTCACCACTCCTTTTCAGCATCATACTGTAAATCCCAGCTAATGCAATAAGAAAAAAAAAGGAAATAAATATACAGACTGAGAAAAACAAAACAAAACAAAACTGTTTTAGTTCATAAATGATTTGATCATCTATGGAGAACATTTGAAAGAATCACCAAAACAACTCCTGGAACTAATCAGCAATATGGCCTGAATGGACAATTTCAGAACTTCGATTACGGAATCACACTAAATAACAATCCAGTTAGTGAACCTGAAAATCCTGTTTTGCTTAAGCTAGTTCAAGCTGAGTTTCTGCCATTTGCAACTTCACAAATTAGCCTTAAGAATCGTCCTAATTTTTACTCACCAGTTTTATGTGAACATTCCTGTTTTGCCACAGTGTTATTAATTCATATATATAAAACATTTAATAATTTGATTTATAATTTATATTCTGATAGAATAATGATTTTGAACATATTATAGTAAATAACTGTTTGGTTTTTTTTTTCAAAAAAAATACAAGACAGAATTTAAACAGAAAGGAATAATACATGTAAGTTTGGAGAAGTGTAAATGGACTTAAAGACTTAAAAATGTTTTGTTCTCTTTATTCATGAACAGAGATGAAAAAGTCCTAGCAAACACATTAGCACACCAAGAGTAGCTGTGTAAAAAACAAACCAGAAAGAAAATATCATAACCAGATTCAGATTATCTAAGAAATGCAAGATTGATTTAATAGAGCAAATAACACGATTCACATAAACAATTTTTTAAAAAATTATCATCTCAGTATATGCAAAATAAGCAACTAAAATTCAACATTCGTTCATGATAAAACTCTGATAACTAGTATAAGGGAAATTTATACTAGTTATACAAGTTATACTAAAATAATTGTAGCAGACAGACCCAAGGATGACATAATATCTGCCTATGAGCGTTTTCACCTTTTATAACCCTTTTCCCTTGAATGCGGGCAGGATTTGTGATTTGCCCCTAGCCATTAGAATATGGCAAATGGAAAGGAATGTTGCAGATCTAATTAATTCAGTTAATTTTGAGTTAATCAAAAGGGGATAATTTTGGGTGAACCTGACTAAATCAGGTGAAAACCCTTAAAAGAAGACTTGAGCCCTCCCTGGAGTGAGAGATTCTCTTGGCTGGCCTCGTGAAGCGAGCAGCAGTATTGAGTGGACTCACATGGCCAAGAACCATGAATGGCCTTGCCTTGGCTTTTTCCCCTCTTACCCATATTCATATGTTAAATGAGAATGCCCAGTGTGTTTGTATTTGAAAGTGGAGACTTTCGGAGATAAAAGAGCATGAGGATGAAGCTCTCAGAAATGGGATTAGTGCCCTTATAAAAGAGAACAGAGACATACCTCTTGCCTCTCTGCCATGTGCCACAGGAAGACCACACTCTATGAACCAGGAAGTGGGCCATCACCAAACAGTGAATTTGCCACTGCCTTGATATGAGACTTTCCAGACCCCAGAACTGTGATACATTAAGTTCTGTTGTTTATGACTTTATCAAATTTTGTTATAGCAGCTCAATTGGACTAAGACAAGCCTTGTAAGAACTGCCAGCCACCACTGGGACCTGGGGGTAGCCTCCAACTGAGAGCCAGCAAATTACTGAGAAATAAATGCTAGTCATGCAATCACAAGGAAATAAATTCTGCCAACAAACTAAATGAACTTCGAAGCAGCTGCTTCCTCATTTGAGGCTCCAAAGGACAAAGCAGCCCTGTTGACACCTTGACTACAGCCACAATTGTGAGACCCTGAGCAAAAGACTCAGCTAAACCATGCCCAGACTTCTGACCCATGAAACTGTGACATAATAAACATGTGTGGTTTTAAGTTGCTAAGTTGGTGGTGGTCTATTACACAGCAATAGAAAACTAATACACTAATACAGGACATCTGCTTTTAAAACCCACTATTTACATAATAAGGGAGAAATATTTTGCTTCTCCTTTGCATTCAACAGATGTGGATACTTACTATCCTCGCTTTTATTCAAACACGTTATTGCAGTAAGAAAGAAAAAGAAATTAAAACTCTAGGAATTGGAAAGTGAAAAACAAAATTGTCACTATGTAGAGATTCCATATCTGTACATGAAGAAAATCCACAAGAAACTGCAGATATAACAATCAAGTTAGAAAAAATATGAGATTTAGCAAGAAGCTGAAACCAAGCTAAAAATGTAAAATATCAATGTTATTTCTACAGGGTGGCAACAAACAAGTCTTAAAATTGATTTTTATTTAAAAATTATAGTAGAATCAAAAGTATCGAATAACTGGGAATAAATCTAAAAATAGATGCAAGACCTCTATGAGAAATATTTTTAACATTAAGAGTTATTCAGGCAGACTATTAAAATATTTATTGCGTTTGGAGAACTCAATATTATAAATGGCTTTTCTCCAGTTTCTTTATAGACTCAATGCGATTCTAATCAAAATCCTTGCTTTAAATTCGTAGAAATTGATAATTATTAAAGATATGTAGAGCCTTACACTCTTTCTGTTTTTCTTCTCAAATATTGCAGTTCAAAAGCATGAGGACAAAAACAGGGTTCTATGGTGACCCAGAATGAGGTGTTGGAGCCTGGATAGAAAGAGGAAGATATAAGTGTGGGAAGGCCACACTGCACAGCGTTAGAGCTCAAATCAGAGCAACCCAGAAAGGTGAGCATCAAAGGATGACATATCAAAGACTCAGAAAGATCAGGAGGCACCTATACAGGGACAGAAGGACAGCCCAGCATGGGTTTTGAGAGCCCAATGAGAGTAAATCATCTGCAGAAAAGGTGCCCTGGCACAGGGTTTCTGAGAAAGGATGGAGTAAAGAGGGTACACATTGGGAGAGACAACAGTGGTGGCAACCCAATGCGAGGTGCTGGAATACAAGTTGCAGTGAAGAGGACATATGTGAAGGGGTAGGGACAACAGAGCCTGGTTACATAAGAAGAATGAACAAACAAGTAAAGATACTGAGGATGAGAACCAGCTTACTGTCAGAAAAGGGTGATAACAAATTCTGCAAGAAAAAACTAGAAAGAGTTGCAATAATTAGTAACAATTCATGGTTACCAGTAGAGTCTGATACAGAACTATAGATGAATGTGTGCGTGTCTGTATGTGTATTTATGTATGCACATATAACTCCCTGCTGTTCCCTGAGGGAGCCCATGAGCAATGACAACCCCAATAGCAATACTCATGCCCACCACAACTAGTGCCCAGATCTTGGTTTCTAAATATCTGTGTCCCATGAAAGTAATCAGGGCTTCTATGGAAAATGTCTGATTCCAGGGCTGGGTCAAAAAACTGCAAGACGAGCTTGGAACATCTTGACTAGAGAGGAAGAAAGGGCTCAGAGAATAATGGGGACATGTCAAAAAGACATGAAGTCAGCTTAAAATGGCTACCACTGGCCACATCTGGGATAATTTAAGTACACAAAAATATATGCTTTCTCTTATCCCACATTTGTTTGTTGGTTTGGTTTAATTTTATGTGTTTATCAATATAGAAGGAATAATGGAATAATAATATCATCACTTGGCCATCATCGTAATCATTAATTCAATCAAGAATCATCAATAAATGCTCAATCTATTGGGAGAAATTTTTGAAGACTAACCAAATATGTAGAGTCTCAAAATATATCTACACGAGACATTTGTGAAATACAAAGAGTAAATAGTGATTTTACTGTGGACAAACCTGGCAGACACTCCTCAATCACATGATCAACATCGACATTGCCAGTAGCGGAACCACGGAAGTTCCTCCAGATTTGCTGCACTGGCAAGATCTCTGCATCACTTGGATGACATTTCTGCTTGAATGACATAACCTGAAGCTACTTATGAGGGAACATACTACAAACCTAAACAGAGAAAGTCTACAAATAACTGATCTATACTCTTCAAAATGTACATATCATTTAGGGATGATGGCATAATGTACATGTCATGAAAGGCAAAGGAAGACTCGAGAAATGTCCCAGGTTAAAGGAGACTAAAGAAGTAGGACAACTGGACTCAACACATCACCTTGAATTTCTTTTCCTATCTATTTGAGACAATTGAAAAAATCTGAATAGAGTCCACAGGTTAAATATTAATACTGAACCTATTTTCATTTTCTGATTTTGATAATTATGCTGTAGTTATGTAAGATACTTTATTATTCTTAGGAAATATACACTAAAGTATTTAAGAATAAAGAGGCATCATGTCTGCCACTAAAAAATGGTTCATATGTTATACATATTATATACTTGCATTGATATTTATCTAGAAAGAGAGGAGAAGGGAGAAAGCATAAAGAAATGTAGTAAAATGTTAACATTTGGGGAATGGTCCCCAGAAATGTTTTGTATTATTCTTGCAACTTATTTATAAGTCTGAAATTGCCATTACAGAATATTTCTAAAAGAAAAAGAAAAAAATTAAATATTAACTAATTATGACTCATTGAATAAAAAAATACATAAATCCATATTGATAAGTGTATGAAGAAATAAAAATTTGATGAGGAACAGAAATATTCACATCGTCAGAGTATTTTACTGTAAAAGACTAATTCATTCAAAAGTTAATATGGAACATCGTACAGGAGAAACCCTGCTGATACAGCCTGCAGTAATCAATGTTAACACCATCAGTAACTGCACACATCAAAACAGTGGGTCATGTCACAGGATGCAATGAGAAGAGTACAGGACCAGTTCTGTGATATCTTGCTAAAAAGGTGTAATTGGCTCAGCCATATGAAAAGATGACACACTGCCATTGTGACAACATGGATGGACCTGAGATTAAAATAAGTGAAATAAGTCAGACAGAAAAAGTAGAGAACCATACAATTTTACTTATATGTGGGATATATAAGTGAAAGCAACAAATGAACAAGACAAACACAAACTCAGACAGAAACAACAGGTTAGTGGTTATCAGAAGGAAAAGGCGGAAGGAGAGGTTGATAATGGTAAAGGGAGTGAAATATATGGTGACAGAAGGAAACTTAACTTTGGGTGTTGAACACATAATGCAATATACATATAACATATTATTGAATCGTACACTTGAAACCTATATAATTTTATTAACCAGTGACGCCTCAATAAATTTAATAAAAAAGCATGATCTGAATCTTATAATAAGGGAACACCAGAAAAGTCCACATTGAGGGACATTCTACATGACTCAAATTTACTCTTCAAAAGATTCAAGGTCATGAAAGACTGAGGAATTGTCCCAGACTGAAGGAAACGAAGGGACACGACAACTACATGTAATCCATGGATTTGAGCAGGGTCTTTTGCTGTGAAAGATACTATAGACAAGGGGCAAAACTTGAAAAAAAATCAAAATTAAATGATAGAATGTATTGGTGTTAATCTTCTAATTGTGATGGTGGTATGATAGTTAAGGAGAAAGTACTGACATATAGGAAATAAAATACTTAGGGATGATGGCATGATGTCAGCAATTTGCTTTTCAATAGTTCTGGTGGAAAAGTTTTTTGTCTTAAAACTGGAACTTTTCTCCAACTTTAAGACTGTTCTCCCCAAATAAGTCAAAAATCAATTAATATATAGGAACCGTAAAAAGACTTAGGCAAATCTTATTACTCCACGAGGAAAGATCTATGAATCTGTGTTTACAATGAAATATAATACATTTTATGGCACTATAATAATTGTAATACAGCCAAACATTAAAGGTAGCCATAGCAGCAGATAACAAAATGCTGTCTGTCTAAATCTTTAGTTTCATAGATTGTGATAACAATTGGAAAAAGCTGTCAATGTACATTTTTGAAGTATTCATGACAACATAGTTGTTGGGGTGTTGTTTAAACAGCTGGTATTGGGTAGTTTGAGCATGTAAAACTGAATAGTGCTCGTTTTCATTCACAAAATCTTCTGAAAAGTTAGATGCCAAGAACTATGGTTTAAAATACCACATAAATTTGCATCATCCATATATGATACACAAATAGTTTCCTTTAATAAAGATTTTTGCATGTCATACAGTTAATGGGAAACAATGAAATGATATGTAAACAGCTCAGTAAATAAATCTTTTCTCTTTATATTTCAGATCATATAATTTTCTTCAAAATCTGTACATATTCTTGTGATGTTTTCAAAACTAGATCTTGATACAGACTTGAATCATCAATAAATCATAGAGGAGAAGGTCTACAGGATTCAGATTCAAGTTCAACTTCAGCTAGAGAGAAAAAATTCTTCATCTAAAATACAACTAATTATACATGTTAAGAAGAATGAAAAAGTCTATATATGACTACAGTATACAATACGTCATTACTATTAAATATAATTTTCCCGAGGTTGCACACTGAATTAACTGCAACCACGGCTAAGTGTCAGAGCTTTTGGTTTTCATTTATTTAATCAACAACCATGTGCTAAGTTCCTACTGGAGTAACAGATACTGGAGTAACAAGAAAAAATGACACAATTTCTGAGCAATCATATAGTATAAATGGAAAATAAAAACAGATAAACAGGTAATTTCCAATTAGAGTCATACATACCATGACAAATATAAAACAGGACAGTATTGGAACACTGTCAAATTTTGTGTCAATATTGTAGGCTTTTTGATCATGGTAATATGGAAGTTGGTACCCGAAGGACAAGGAATAAGTATGCAGGATAGTGGGAAAAAGCAGATGCAAAGATGAGAGATGAGGAAAACACTTGTGGAATTAGAAGTAGTCCAGTTTGGCTAGATGCTAGAGCAAAGGGGCAGAATCAGGTAAGGAGCAAGAGATAAGGCTGCATTATTTGACAAGAACTAAATTGATCTGGGTGTTTTTATTCTATGCAAAGGAATTTGGAGTTTCTCTCCTCAGGGTAAAAGGTAAACCAAAGACAAAGTCAATGACTGAAGATGGAAATGTCACCCAGCAGGTGACAGCTACAGGAAATGTAATGGCCTAGCTAAGTATTACTAGATGAGTCTGGTTATTGGATCTTACATCACTAGCAAAAACATGAGAAGTTGATGAAGCCCAGTTTCTGACAGTAGTTGACAGTTCCAAAGAGATGGCGGAGGAAAGGACGGGGAGAGCCAGAAATAAAAAGAGGTATGTGGACTTTTGAGATTTTTAACAAGCTGTGGAACATAAGGAATAAATGAGGAATAAATATATACTTTATCATGAATGCTATGTTTTTACAGTTTTCATTTGGTATGTATAAGAAAATATTTAACGTAGTATCTATTATTCAAATGTTAAAAGGGATATCATTTACTATTTACAGCTTATTTCAAAAATCAATGATCTCTAAATTGAATTAATAAAATTTGGAAACATACCTTCTTTTAGTTCTCCATTTATATTTTCCCCAACTTCTGCTGCATCTGAAATAAGTCAAATATTGTTTATAGTATTAAAGTTAAACAATAGACATTACGTAGAAATTATATACAGCTTTTGAAATGTGGCCTTTAAATAATACTTTTAGAGATTAGACTTAACTTGGAGATTGTGTAAATATGAAGATAATCACATACATAAAACAAAATTCTACTTATTTTAATTAGCTATAAAATTTATATAATATATGCGGCTATTTAGATTAATCTGATAAAAAGTACAATTGATATTGGTCTAGTGAATTAACATAATTTCAGAAGAGTGATGTTTGATATGATTGGTACAAGGATTTTAAACAAGTCAAGTCATATTTTACACTGAATGCATGACTGTGCAATTTTTAGAAAAATTGCCCTTTATAAAAGCTTAATCAGTTTTCTTTATTTTCCATTCTCGCATGTTTAGCAAATTAAAATCTTAACTTAATGTTCTAGGCTATTAATTTTTCAGCACAGAAACTTAAATACATAAAATGATGAAAGTGGTACTGCCATGTCATGTGAAAATTCTACTGCCAAAAAGAAATTAAAATATTTTGCTGCCTGTATAATGACTGAAACATTTCCTTTTTATATGGACATAGATTTCAGATAATCTACCTAAACAAAGGAAAAATATGGGCTACAGCCAGTTTTCAAACTGTTTCTGATTCATAAATTTCTAGAATTAGAAATGACGAAAACCATAAATAATCCTTGAATTGTAACTTCATTTTCTTTCTAGATATTAGGGCCAAGTTTTGACACATTCAACTAATTGTAATTATAGTCTACTTAGTTATGTAATGTGCATGAATGTTTCAAACTGTATGACAAGTGTCTTCATCTACAGTGTTCTTCTGTAAACCTTTCTTATAAAAGGTATCCTCTCACTAGGTGTCCGAAACACAGTTTAAAATCATATACTGAACATAATAAACACTGTGGTGATAATGATAATGTGATATCCAACACTTTTACAAATGTGAGGTGTGAAGACAAATTTATTGGCTAACATGTTTCCCAACATTTTCAGAGACTGTTTCCATAACATGTTTCTGATACTGGCATGAGAGACAGGCTTATAAAGTTTGCACAGCTTCAGTCTTCATTTCTCCTGTAGCTGGGCAACTCTGTTTGTCTTTGTTTTATGTAATACAGTTTCATGCCAACTTTTTAATAAAACTATTCTACTGTTTGAAAAAAATTTGAAAGTCTTTGATTTAGTCAAAGTCCTTAATTTTACGTAAGAGGCAACAAAGGCTCAGAGAGATGATAGATTGTATGAGGTCACAATAACAATTAGCTGTAAGCCAGGAAGGAGCTTTGGAAGGAACTATGCTCTTACTGAGCATAGTTCTATGCCAGCGACTTCCTCCTATTCAGGAGAAATACATCAATTTTTAAGTATAAATCAGAGAAAATAAATGTGGAACATTTTGAC
>NW_011889262.1:141804-155423 GCF_000151845.1 Pteropus vampyrus
TTTTTATATGGACATAGATTTCAGATAATCTACCTAAACAAAGGAAAAATATGGGCTACAGCCAGTTTTCAAACTGTTTCTGATTCATAAATTTCTAGAATTAGAAATGACGAAAACCATAAATAATCCTTGAATTGTAACTTCATTTTCTTTCTAGATATTAGGGCCAAGTTTTGACACATTCAACTAATTGTAATTATAGTCTACTTAGTTATGTAATGTGCATGAATGTTTCAAACTGTATGACAAGTGTCTTCATCTACAGTGTTCTTCTGTAAACCTTTCTTATAAAAGGTATCCTCTCACTAGGTGTCCGAAACACAGTTTAAAATCATATACTGAACATAATAAACACTGTGGTGATAATGATAATGTGATATCCAACACTTTTACAAATGTGAGGTGTGAAGACAAATTTATTGGCTAACATGTTTCCCAACATTTTCAGAGACTGTTTCCATAACATGTTTCTGATACTGGCATGAGAGACAGGCTTATAAAGTTTGCACAGCTTCAGTCTTCATTTCTCCTGTAGCTGGGCAACTCTGTTTGTCTTTGTTTTATGTAATACAGTTTCATGCCAACTTTTTAATAAAACTATTCTACTGTTTGAAAAAAATTTGAAAGTCTTTGATTTAGTCAAAGTCCTTAATTTTACGTAAGAGGCAACAAAGGCTCAGAGAGATGATAGATTGTATGAGGTCACAATAACAATTAGCTGTAAGCCAGGAAGGAGCTTTGGAAGGAACTATGCTCTTACTGAGCATAGTTCTATGCCAGCGACTTCCTCCTATTCAGGAGAAATACATCAATTTTTAAGTATAAATCAGAGAAAATAAATGTGGAACATTTTGACATGTAGCTCGGTAATGTTTAGTCACGAGACACAAAATAGTAGCTTTCTAACTATATTACAAGTTTTAAAGTCAGAATAAAAGTAACAGGAAATTAATATCGTTACTCTATGAGGAGCAGGCAACACACTTAATTCATAAAGCACAAATTTTTTTAATCATAGGACAGGGAAGTTGAAGGAGAAAATCTTTAGTTAAACCAAACGAGCTGAAATGGAGCGAATTCTTTCTTAAAAGAACTCTTTTCTTCTTCCAAATAGAACTTGGCTTACCAAGAGCAATCAACAAATGAACCATCCATGTTGTGGGGTAGCTATAGCAAACTTTAAAACACAAAACGGATTCCTCTTTACCATCTACCATATTTCTGTCCAAGCTCACATCATAACAACTGTGTAATAAGTCCTTCCAGGCATTCTGTAGTGATGTTGGAGACCTGTCTCTGGATCTTTGGACAGAGTGCTGCTTTTTTCTCTCTCTGATTCAGCCTGGCATGATTTAGCCAACCAGTGCCCCACAAGAAAAATATGTTTTCCTTGGAACTACAACATTAAGTTAAAATAAACTATTTTTTCAATTCATCTAGAAAGACTGGGTAATAAACACCTCTTTCCTGCCAAACAAATTAATTAAAGGAAAAATTTCCACAAAAATCTTCTCTTGCATGGCTTCTGCATGTACATACTCTTTCATCTTCACCATGCAAAATACTGATACTTTCTGCTGTCAACTAATGAGAACATTTTAAGTGTGTATCATGCTTAACAGTTTACAGGAGTATCTGACGTTCATTTTCTTTGGTACCCAGTAGTCCGGTTGCACCACTTTGAAGCATTTAGACTTTAGACTGTCTAAAAATCTTTACATTTGCTTTCTATTATTATTATGATTTAGCCAAATGAAAAAACAAGGTCAAAGCCTCATTTGGCACAGGCCTATGTGATTTTACTCTTCAATAAAATGACCATAGAAACACCATCAAAACCACAAACCAATATGCATTGATCGAAATGGATATTTTAGGGACTGACATCAACATCATGGCAAGGGGAGCACCACCTTTGCATCTCCCCTTAAATCTACAACTAGTCAGACACCCATAACCCAGCAAAGGTTCCTCTGCTCAGCACACTAGGACGCCTAAAAGATCTACACATTAGTAAGTGGGAAGGTGGGCTTCCTGGAATGCGTAGGGGAGGTGGGCTGGGGGGAAAGGACAGGGACAGGCCCATAACTGCAGTTCCAGGCAGACAAGGCTGAGCCTGCAGTTCCAGCAAAATCAGTAGTGGTGGAGGAGTTGGGGTGCCGCCCCCCCAACATAGACTATTGGTGGGTGAGAGGAGCAGCTGCGGCATCCACCCACTTTCCTAAGAATCCAGATCCCTCCCCAGCTGCAGCAGTGCTCTCACCACTAGAGAGACCAGTAGCAGCAGCTGACAGGTCTCCAGCCTCCAGTCCAGAGCACAGCTCTGCCAGTGGCCTTTGGTAACCAGGTCTGGGAGGTGAGGCTCACTAACTGTCTCCTGTTAACCAGGCATCCCTCAACCTGTCGTGGTGGTGGTGCCTCAAGACTCCGGGGACCTGGATACAGGGGCGACACCCACCACCGTGGTCAATTTGTTTATAATACTGTTACCAAAGCATTGGAAGTGAGATCTGCCTGGATACAGGGGCGACACCCACCACCATGGTCAATTTGTTTATAATACTGTTACCAAGGCATTGGAAGTGAAATCTGCCCTTTCTGTCTTGCACACCCTCAAGCAAACCACTTTGTTATTTTTTGCCACTTTATCAATTATACAGGCCCTTCACCCCTATGTTAATCTTTCCCAATTTAACTTGAACGTCCTTATGTAGTTTAGAAAAACTATAAAGGATTGTTTGTTTCAAGGCGCCCTCTAGTGAAAGTAACAAAGATCACAATCCAAAAAGTACATTTACCGAGTACCAGAAAGAGCAGAGCACTTAACCCTTTGAGTTTAAGTTGTTATCTTCCAAAATATAGTTAAACTTGTTAACATTTCTATTTACCAGAATTCTGACAGAAAATTTATGATCATATTGCCATATATATTATAAAGCTTCAGAAACACTTTGCTTAAAGACTAGTAGATCAGGTTAGTTATATGAAAATATTAAGTGAGAAAAAATACGGTTATGTCAAACCAAAACTAAAGGAGAGATGCAAATTGTCCTGGACTAACATTATAAAGGTAGGTTCATTTCCTGACATCATTTTCCAAAATTATACTATTTAGTTAGCTTTCACTTCCTACTAATCTCATGAATCTGGCTTGGTAACAATTATCCTTTAGAGGCAAATTCATGAGCTAAAGTAATTTTCTCTGATTGTATGTTTTGGTTTACTGTTTAGTTTCTTCACCAATAATGTTCTAACTTGTAATTCCTCTAGGCAGAGTTGCTTATATTTTTCCACATCTATTTTATTAGAATCTACTTGAGAAGCTTTCACTTTCGAGAGTCCAGATTTCAGATCTTCATTTCTGAGTTCTATATGACTTCTTATTGAAGTATTATTATTTTCTTGTAAATGCAGTAACTTTTCTTGAGATGATGCATGTGCCTAAAGCAAATAAGGATACATTTTAAAAATAATTATAACCTGAATAATTATATTTCTTTAGTTATGAGTCAATAATACCACAAGAAACTTTAAATGCGAAACTTTAAAATTTAGTATTAATGTCAACTGAATTAAATCTGAATTTGAAATAACATTAAATCATACTCTGGTTAGTATTCATGTCATCTGATAATTCAAATAACATAATCAATTTGAAATTTTAAAAACTGAACAATAAAACATAATAATCTGAGAGGATGGTACAATTTTTAAATCATGAATGTTTTGCTTTTCCTAATAGTCTTGTTTTATATCAACAAGTCTTAAAAATAAAATAATTCTCTAGGAAAATTCATTCTCAGAGATCCGTTTGGTGGTAATATGATGAAAACTGAAATATTTAAAGGGAGAAGCAGATGCAATTTTCCTTCCTGAAATCTACAAAACAAATTGCTATTAAGAGAAGCAGAAGAAACACATATAATATATGTATCCAAAATGTAATTTGCAGTGAAATGAGTTAAAGTACATTAAAGATCAATAAAATAATCTGTAAAAATAGGTCGACTTCTTTTAATTTTTCGGCTATTTCCTGTCTTGCTCTTTCTTCAATCTCTCGTTGATACTGTTTGACTTCATTGTATTCTACCATATTCATTTCTATGTGACTTTGAAGGATTACTAATTTTTGTTTCAACTTTTTATTTTTCTTCTCCAGTCCTTCACATTTTGTTTGTATTCCTTTCAAAGATAATAACTGCTGTCAAAGAAACTGATTTCCTTCAGACATAAATGTTTTAAAGAGAGTTTCAAGTTTTGCCTTAAGATCGTCAATCTGCATGAATAATGGAGTTTAGCGATGACGGAAGTTGACTGAGAATAGCCTAATTCAAAACTAGTATCAACTTCTGAAATAAATTCAGTTGCAATAAAATGTTATTTGTAATGTAGCAATCTTAGGATGTGGAAGCTTGAATTACTTGGAATCAAGAACACAGTTAAAACCACCAGGAGTCACAAAAATACATTCTTTCCTGTCATCATCTGTGCCACACAACATCTGCATTTGATTATATGAACTTTCTTGTTTGACTGTTTCATGTCTTTTCTCCATAAAATGACCTCTTAGTAGAAAGTCCTCCACCTCTTTCTCCATCTTAACTCTGCATAACATTTTAAAAAAGTTTTAAGGATATCTTATTGAGTTATTTAGGCCTCAGTCAATAAATGCCTCTCAAATAGGACTTTGAAACTAAAACTCTAATTAATGAATCTTATAAATATGGCTTCTATTGCCATAAACCTTTTACTGAACTATACGTGTTTCGACGTAATTTGAATTGCATTCCACAAAGAAATCATTCCCAGAGTTAAGGAGAAATTACATCTCCCATTACAAAAGTTTAGTAAAAAGATTCCTACATATTGTTGAACACAAAAATGACTAAATTTAATAGTGGTAACTCATAATCCTTTATTACATTCCACAAAATAAGAGAATATACTAAACAACAAAACCAACAACAACAACAAAAATCTTGCTGGAATTTCAGTGTTATGTGTTGGGAAGAACTACTTTCCTTTAGATACAATGATTATTTGAGAAGACAAAGTGAGTGAATGAGATATTTTTAAAATGTCTACAAATTATTTATTCTCCATGAATTTCCCTCCCCTTAAATATGTGTTAGCTTTAGTAATTAACTGGTTTCTAGTGAATAGGATATGGCAGATCTGCTATGTGACTTTAATGTCTGGTTTGGAAAATGTGATACAGCTTCCATCCGACTTTATCTCACTAGGGAAGCTCGCTCTCGAGGAACTAGCCACCAAACTGTGAAGAATGAAGAAGCTCAAGCCACAGTCAGTTCTAGTATAGATTTTTGAGTTGTGATGGCCTCAGCTAATATCCCAGCCAGAAGCCAGTTTCAGCTGTCAAATATGCACATGAACAAGCCTTTAGATAATTCTAGGTCCCAGCTCCACATCACCCCAGCTGATGTCTAGTGGGAAAGAAATGAGCTGGCCTCACTGAGCCTTGCCTAACTGCAGATTTTTGAGCAAAATACATGCTGTTTTGATCCACTAGGTTATGAAGTATTTCTTTTTTTTCTATGAGCGGCAAAAAATAACTGGCATAGATACAGATATTAAAAACAGAATGTTGCTACTAAGGAAAGAAAATTAAACGTGTAGGAGAGACTTTAAATTAGGAGATAGATGAAACCTGGA
The DNA here is from genome assembly GCF_000151845.1 of Pteropus vampyrus. Classification (NCBI taxonomy): domain Eukaryota; kingdom Metazoa; phylum Chordata; class Mammalia; order Chiroptera; family Pteropodidae; genus Pteropus; species Pteropus vampyrus. Next base: position 147,478 of record NW_011889262.1, read on the forward strand.
AAAATATAAAGAAGTGTGAGAATGCAAACCAAAAGGGCCTCTAAGAGATGGTTAGTGGAAGCCTGATAGACTCTGAAGAGGCTGACAGCCAGGGCTTCTAGGCGAGGGAAGAAAATAACATTGAAACCTGGTTGAGAGGGGACTTTTGCTATGAAGCAGCTGAAAGTCAAATCCAGGAGAAAGGTAAGCTAAAGAAAGACTATGAACTATAAAGGAACCAGGACTTATTGGGTTCTAACATCTGTTCCCTGTTTATAGCATCTTCCACATTCCAGTTGTCAAATCATGCTAAAGTAAAGAAATGGCTTCTGGGCTAAGAGCAAATCCACAATGCCACTAGGAAGACATAGTCTAAGGATGGAGACAAGACTATGAAACCCTCTATTAAGACCTTGGAAAGAGATGGTGCCTCAAATTCCTTTCAGGATCTGAAGACTATAAGAATTTTAAAGGCATTGTCCTACAATAGCTCCAGGAAGCCCGAGGTGAAAGAATAACTCACAATGAAATATGGCGGCAGCTCTTCTAATGGTATGAACTCCAATAAAATTCACAGGCAACACAGGTTTTCAAGAGAATTGCACTAGCAAAAAACCTGCTTCCTAGCTTGGACTAAAGGAGACCAAGATAATACAAAATAAAACCTGTGGGTTTTAGACCTTCCACACAAAGGAAGCGGACTGAAAATAGGGCTGCAAGTGCAGGGTATTTTTTATCAAAAATTCAGAACAAAGTGATCAGAGGGTACAGCAAAGGGCCATGGGGAAGTGTTCCCAAGGTTAGGACTTGGTCCTCACCAAAGCACTGGCAGCGCGCACCAGGCTGCATTTCAGGACTGCTGTGGACGAGTGTGCCTCCCAGTCTCCATTTCTGAATGTGAGTCTTTAGCTTTTTAGCACAATGTTGGAGGGTGTGAGTGATGGATAAACTTGTTTCTTTACTTCCCAAGTCTTTATATTGAAAGGAATTGTCCTCAAGGGGCTTTACTCCAGCAACCACATCCCAGGCACCTCGGCCCCACCTTACACCTGATTAAGAAGGTAAAATATTGGACTCGATTCTGACTTCATCGTCCTTGAGACTTCTAGGGGTATTGGGTATGGATTGGTGTACTTTTTTTATGTGGTAGGAATGTAAACAATTGTAGCTAGTGGGTAGATGAAGCTGGTTGTTAAACATGTCCACATGATTTGAAATATTACTTCCACATACAAGGGAGAATATGGGTTAACCTTAGTGACTTGCTCCTAATGAACAGAATATGGTGAAAATGATGAGGTGTGAATTCCAAGGCCAGTTCAGAACAATCAACACTGTCCCTGTTGAAACTGAGGGAAAAGAGAAAAGCTGTCCTGGCCACACTTTTCCTAAGTTTTGATTTGTGAACAAATATTGTTTACATAAGCCACTAAACTTTGGGGAGTTCATTAGGGAACGCCAGGTAAAACTCTGGATTAAAAGAAAGATAATAAGAAACATAACTCATACTGTAGAAATTACTGACACACCTTGTATTGTGCTCTGCTTTATCGTGCTTCACACATAATGCCCGTTTTTACAAATCGAAGGCTTATGGAAACTTTGCATTTAGCAAAGTTTAGCAAGTCTATTGGAGCTGTTTTTCCAACAGGCTCAGATGATGGTTAGCATTTTTGATCTATAAAGTATTTTTAATTAAGGTATGTACATTTTTAGACATAATGCCACTGCACACTTAATAGACTACAGTATAATGTAAACATAACTTTTATAGTGCATGGGGAAACAAAAAATTCTTGTGACTCACTTTATTGTGAAACTTGTTTTATTTCAACAGTCTGTATCCAAACCTGCAAAATCTGGATCCAAACCTACAAGCTATGCTTGTAGTCTCCTTTAAAGTGGTATCTAATAAATGTTGAGATTAATATATTGATGATAAACCATTCTAATGAGAAGAATCAGATAACTGGAAGAAAGACATAAAAAATTTTCTAGGGTTTCCTTCAATTATATCCAGACAGGTATGAATTTTTAGAATTTTTCCTCAAAGAATAAGGAAGACTGGCAAGGAGACATGATTTAAAGTAGTGGTCCCCAACCTTTTTGGCATCAGGGACTGGTGCTCCTATGAGAATCTAATGCCTGTGTAGCTGAGGTGGTGATGCTAATGTTGGGTAGTGGCTGCAAATACAGATGAAGCTTTGCTCCCTGGCCCACTGCTCACCTCATGCTGTGTGGCTTGGTTCCTAACAGGCCACAGACTAGTATTGGTCTGTGACGTGGGGTTTGGGGATCCCTGATTTAAAGTATAATGGTTTGAAAAACTAGAAATAGTTTAACAACCCAAATGAGATCTTTTACCTGATATCAAGTCACCGAAATGCCTAAAGAGAAAGGAAGCTTTGAAAATTTATTAATCAATCTAATTTTTAATTTGCATTTTCTTTTTTCTCAGTGAGGAAATAGCCTTATGGAATCATTTTCATTCTCAGCAGTAAAAGTGATATAAGGTTTTTAGGCACTATTTAAATCCAATTTCTCCTTTATCATACTTCCAGCTTCTTTGTATGAGAAGGTAAGACCATCTCGTCTTTATGTCATACCACAATGTTTCTCTATATCACATCAATTGTCTTTGAAATTTCAAAATTCAAATTACTAATCTATTATTTGTGTCTGATAAATTGATTGACTACTACTTGGCTTTTAACAGCTGTAATTTTGATTTTTTTTTTCTTTAAATGAGATGAAATGTTGATTCTGTAACTATAAATTATGCTACAAAGTAATACAAAGAGACAAAGAGACAGCTGTGCCTCTCTGTTTAAGTAAACGAAGTTGATACAGGGAGCTGTGGTTTCTGAGAATGTAGAATCAATGCCAAGAGCAAGACTGGCACCAGTGTTACACAAAAGATCCAGGTCAAAAGTGGATCTACTTAAGAATTGCAAGATGATGGATTATAGAGATTTTCAAAGAGGAAAGTAGACAGTGCCAATTTAATTTTCTCCTTCCCAGAAAGTGAAATCTATGGAGGAGTCTGTGGATTATGAGTGAAACGTAATGAAGAAATGGCTGATTAAGTCAGCAAATTTTGTTGCCAAAACTGGATGGAAATTAAGTTGAAGTGCAGGCACAGACTTAGAGACTAAATGTTTGAATGACAGGTTTGACTGAAGGAAAACAGAAGGGATAAGCCTCCTTTGTAAGCCTACTTTTCCATCATGTCACACATTCAGCAAGGCATCAACTGGTCACAGACTCCTTCAAGAAGAAAATCATCTCCACAGAAGTGGAGTTAAAGACATTCCACTACACTGAATTTTTATGATTACACAAAACAACTGATGATATGCAAGATTACAGGGGAAGTGTTCTCATAAAATTTGATTTGGTATGGGCATAAGGACAGACATATAGGGTAATAAATTAGAATTGAGAATTCAAAAATTAACCCTTAAATTTATGGCCAAGTGATTTCCAACAAGGGTGCTGAACAATTCAATAGGACATGAATAATCTTTTTTAACAAATAATGAGTCAACTGGATAGCCACATGCAAAAAAAATAAAATTAGACTTCTACCTCATACCATATATAAAAATTAACTCAAAATGTATAAGCTAAAACTATAAAACTTTTAGAAGACAGTATAGGTGTATATCTTCATGACTGGATTTGACAATTGTTTCTTAGATATGACATCAAAAGATAAAAATTGATGAACTGGACTTCATTGAAATTAAAAACTTCTGTGCTTTAACGGATACCACCAAGAAACAGAATAGGCAAGCTACTGAATGGGAAAAATATTTGAAAATCCTGATATTTGAAATATTTGAAAATATCTGATAATGGAGTAGTATCTATGATATATAAAGAACTCTGACAATTCAAATATAAAAAGACAATCCAACTTAAAATGAGCAAAGGAACTGAATAGACAATTCTTCAAAGAAGAAATATAAATGGCTAACATATACAAATGTGAAATGATGTACATCATTAGTCATTAGAAAAATGCAAACAAACCACAATAAGATGCCACTTCACATCCACTAGGAAGACTATAATCAAAAGTCAATTTATGGCAAGTGTTGGTAATGTGGAAAAATTGTAACACTCATACATTATGGATGAAAATGTAAAAATGTGCAGCCACTTCTGAAAACAGTCTGGTAATTTTTCCAATGGTTAAAGATTCTAAGAATGTTTCATTCATAAGAAAAAAACACACATGTCCACACAAAAATTTGGACATAAATGTTCATACCAGCATTGTTAATAACAGCCAAAGAATGGAAACAACCCAAAGGTTCATCAAATAATGAATAAATTTTTTAAAACTATAGTTTGTCCATACGATGGAACATTATTCAGCAATAAATAGAAATGAAATACTGATGACACATGCTATAAAATAGACATACCTTATGAACTTTATGCTAAATAAAAGAAGGCAGTCACAAAAGACTGTCACATAGTGTGTGATCACACATTGTGTGATTCTGTTGATATGAAATATCCACAATAGGCAACTCTAAAGTGACTGAGAGTACAGCAGTTGTTTCCTAGGACTAAGAAGAGAGGGGAAAGAGAAACTAGTATTCAGGGAAGACAAAAGGGTACAAGGTTATTTTTTTAAAATTAAGTTTATTGGGTAACATTGGTTAATACAATTATATAATTTTCATGTGTACATTATAATTTGACATCTATATATTCTATTGTGTGATTACCACCCAGAGTCCAGTTTCCTTCAGTTACCATATATTTCACCTTCCCTCAACCCCCCTATATTTGAATCCCTTTACCCTTTGACCCCCTTTACCTTACCTCTTCCCTCCTCCCCCACCCCCTACCCTCTGGTAACCACTATTGTCTATGTCCCTGACTCTCTGTTTGTCCTGTTCATTTGTTGCTTTTAGGTTTATATCCCACATATAAGTGGTATCATGTTATTTTCAACTTTTTTAGTATGGCTTATTTCGCTTAGATGATTAATTTGAGGTCCATCCATGTTGTTGCAAATGGCAGTATTTCATCTCTTCTTATGGCTGAGTAATATTCCATTGTATATATGTACCACAGCTTCTTTAGCTAATCATCTATCATAGGACACTTCGGTTGCTTCCATGTCCTGGCCACTGTGAATAATGCTGCTATGAACATCGGTGTGCAAATATCTTTTTGGATATGAGTTTTCAAGTCTTTGGGGTAAATATCCAGTAGAAGGATTGCTGGATCATATGGTAGATCAATTCTTAGTTTTTAGAAGAACCTCCATACTGTTTTCCATAATAACTGTACCAATTTGTAGTCCCACCAGCAATGTATGAGGGTTCCTTTTCTTTGCATTTTCTCCAGCATTTCTTATTATTCGTCTTGTTGATTATAGCTATTCTAATAGGTGAGATGGTATCTCATTGTGGTTTTGATTTGCATTTCTCTAATAGCTAGCAATGTTGATCATCTTTTCATATGTTTGTTGGCCATTTGTATGTCCCCTAGGGAGAAGTGTCTGTTCAGGTCATCTGCCCATTTTTTTTATTGGATCATTTTTTTGTTGTTGTTATTGAGTCATATGAGTTCTTTGTATATTTTGGATATCAGGCCCTTATCTGAGGTGTTGCTTGCAAATATATGTTCCCACTTGGATAGTTGTCTCTTTACCTTGTTGACAATTTCTTTTGCTGAGCAGAAGCTTTTTAGTTTGATGTAGTCCCATTTATTTATTTTAGCTTTTACTTCCCTTGCCTTTGAGGTCAAACCCATAAAATTCTCCTTAAGTCCAAGGTCCTTGAGTTTAGTTCCTATGTTTTCTTCTGTGCATTTTATTGATTCTGGTCTTATATTCAGGTCCTTAATCCATTTTGAGTTATTTTGGTGTGTGGTGATAGACAACAGTCTAGTTTCATTCTTTTGCAGGTGGCCTTCCAATTTTCCCAGCACCATTTATTGAAGAGGCTTTCTTTTCTACACTGTATGTTTTTGGCATTTTGTTGAAAATTATTTGCCCATATAAATATAGTTTTACTTCTGGACTCTTGAATCTGTTTTGCTGGTCCGTGTGTCTGTTTTGCTGCCAATACCATGCCATTTTGATTACTGTTGCTCTGTAGTATAATTTGAAGTTGAGCAAAGTGATGCCTCCAGCCTCATTCTTTTTTCTCAGGATGGCTTTGGCAATTCAGGGTCTTTCGTGCTTCCATACAAATCTGATGATTTTTTGTTCTATTTCTTTAAAAAATGCCAATGGGATTTTGATGGGGACTGCATTAAATTTGTATAATGCGTTAGGTAATATGGTCATTTTAACTATGTTAATTCTTCCAATTCAAGAACATGAAATATCTTTCTATTTCGTTGTATCTTCTTCGATTTCTTTTAATAGGTTCTTATAGTTTTCATTATATAGTTCCTTCACATGATACGTTAGATTTATTTCTCGGTGTTTTATTCTTTTTGTTGCAATTGCAAAAGGAATTATTTTTTCCACTTCTTTTTCTGACACTTCATTATTAGAGTAAAGGACCGCTATGGCTTTTTAAATGTTGATTTTGTATCCAGAGACTTTACTGTATTTGCTTATTGTTTTTAGTAGTGTTCTTGTGGAGCCTTTAGGGTTTTCCATATAGAGAATCATGTCATCTGCAAATAGTGACAGTTTGACTTCTTCGTTTCCTATTCGGATGCCTTTTATATATTTCTCTTGCCTGATTGCACTTGCTAGGTCCTCCATTGTGATATTGAACAACAATGGCGATAGTGGACAGCCTTGCCTTTTTCCTGATCTTAGAGGGAAGGTTTTTAGTTTTTCATCACTAAGTATAATGTTGGCTGAGGGTTGTCATATATGGCCTTTATTACGTTAAAGAGTTTTCCTCCTATACCAATTTTGTTAAGTGTTTTGATCACAAATCGTTGCTTTATCTTATCAAAGGCTTTTTCTGCATCTATTGATATGATCATATGATTCTTATTTTTTAATTTGTTTATGTGGTGTATCACAATAATTGATTTATGTATGTTGAACCATCCCTGTGCTCCTGGGATGAAGCCCACTTGATCGTGGTGTATAATTTTTTTAATATGTTACTGTGTTCTGCTCACTAGTACCTTATTTAGGATTTTTGCATCTGTGTTTGTGAGAGATATTGGTCTATAGTTTTCTTTTTTGTGTGTTATCTTTAGCAGATTTTGTTACCAGAATAATATTGGCCTTATAAAGTGAGTTGGGAAATATTGCCTCCACTTCAATTTTTTGGAAGAGTTTGAGGAGAATAGGTATTAAATCTTTGAATATTTGGTAGAATTCACTGGCGAAGCCATCTGGTCCTGGAATTTTACTTTTTGGTAGGTTTTTGATGATCGTTTCCATTTCCATACTGCTGATCAGTCTATTTAGGTTCTCCAGTTCTTGATTCAGTCTATAGGAAGGTTGTATTTTTCTAAGTACTGGTCCAGGTCCATTTCTTCCAGGTTATTAAATTTGGTGTTATATACTTTTACATAGTATTCTTACGTGATCCTTTGCATTTCTGCGATGTCAGTCATGATTTTCCCTCTTTCATCCCTGATTTTGTTTATTTGTGTTCTTTTTTCTTTAGTGAGTCTAGCCACGAGTTTGTCAATTTTATTAATCTTCTCAAAGAATTAACTCCTTGTTGTATTTATTTTTTCTATTGTTTTTCTGTTTTCAATTTCACTAATTTTTGCTCTAATTTTGATGATTTCTTTCCTTCTGTTGACTTTAGTCCTTATTTGTTCATCTTTTTCTAATTTTTTAAGATGAAGCATTAGGTTATTTATTTGGGCTCATTCTTGTTTTTGGAAATAGGCCTGTAATGATATGAACTTTCCTCTTATGACTACTTTTGCTGTGTCTCAAAAGCTTTGATATGTTGTACTATCATTATCATTTATTTCTATGTATCTCTTGATCTCTCTTTTTATTTCTTTCC
>NW_011889262.1:155473-165266 GCF_000151845.1 Pteropus vampyrus
TGAAGCATTAGGTTATTTATTTGGGCTCATTCTTGTTTTTGGAAATAGGCCTGTAATGATATGAACTTTCCTCTTATGACTACTTTTGCTGTGTCTCAAAAGCTTTGATATGTTGTACTATCATTATCATTTATTTCTATGTATCTCTTGATCTCTCTTTTTATTTCTTTCCTGACACAGTTATTCTTCAGTAGCATGTTGTTTAATCTCCATGTGTTTGTGGTTCTTCCTGATTTATTTTTGCAGTTGATCTCTAGATTCAAAGCATTATGTTTAGAGAATATGGTTGGTATGATTTCAACCTTCTTATATTTGTTGCGGTTATCTCTATGTCCCAGTATGTGGTCAATACTTGAGAAAGTTTCATGTGCAATAGAGAAGAATGTACAAGCAGTTGTTTTGGGATGGAAAGCTTCATATATGTCAATTATGTCCAGTTGGTCTAATGTGTCATTTAAGGATGTTATTTCCTTATTGATTTTCTGTTTGGATGATCTGTGCATATCCAACAGTGGGGTATTTAGGTGCCCTACTATGATAGTGTTTTGGTCTGTCTCTCCCTTTAGTTCTGTTAGTAATTGCTTTACATATTTCAGGGGCTCCTTGATTGAGAGCATAGATGTTAATAAGTGTTATGTCTTCTTGGTGCATGATTTCCATTTTCAGTATGAAGTGTCCCTCAGTATCTTTCTTTACCTTTTTTATTTTGATCTATTTTGTCCGATATTAGTACTGCTACTCCTGCTTTTCTCTGAATGCCGTTTGCTTGAAATATTATTTTCTACCCTTTCACTTTGAGTCTATATGTCTTTGGAGCTGAGATGTTTCTCCTGGAGGCAGCATATCATTGGGTTTTGTTTTTTGATCCATTCTGCAACTCTGTGCCTTTTTATTGGTGAGTTCAGTCCTTTTACATCGAGGGTGATTATTGAAATATGAGGTCTTCTTATAGCCGTTTTATCTTTTGCTTTGTGGAAGCTCAGTGTTTTCATTGGTTCCTTGTCCTTGTGTTTCTGTTTTCTTTATTTTGGTTGGCTTTTGTAGGTTTTGCCTCTGGTTCTTCCTGTTTTATGTTATATATTTCACTTCTGAATATTTGGTGTGTGGTTACCATTATGAATATGAAAATGATCTATATCTATCTATCTATCTATCTATCTATCTATCTATCTATCTATACAGTCATCTATTTTCTTCTGCGTGTGCCTTATCTCCTTTCCCCTTTGAGAATTTGGATCTTTGAATCCTCCCCTTTTCAGTCATTTTATCTCAATTTGTCCCTATGTATGCTGAACGTTCATTACTATCTTGCTATGGTAATTCTCTTATTATTATTTAAGCTTATAGTGCCCTGTTCTTAGTAAGGGTTGCACTCCTCTGCCTTTATTTGTCTGATAGTCACTTTAGTTCTAATTATGTGTTTTGTTTTTTTTTTGTTGTTGTTGTTATTTTGTTTTAGATGAGCTGACCCCTTTCAGTATTTCCTGTAGTGCAGGTCTTGTGGTGGAGAATTCCCTCAATTTTTGTATGTCTGGAAAGGTCTTAATTTCTCCTTCATATCTAAAGGAGAGCTTAGCTGGATACGTTATTCTAGGCTAGTAGTTCCTTTCACTTAATAGCTTAAATATTTGATTCCATTCCTTTCTGGCTTATAAGGTATGTGCTGAGAAGTCCCGGAAGAAGTCTAGGTTTTCCTTTATAAGTTACTGTCTTCTTTTCCCTGGTTGCCTTGAAAATCTGTCTTTGTTGTTGATTTTTGATAGCTTTAATACAATGTGTCTTGGTGAAAGCCTTGGTGAAGAATTGGGTGTTCTGTTGACTTCCTGAATTCCAAGCTCCAGCTCAGTCATTTGGGAAATTCTCATCCACTGTTTGTCTGAAAATGCTTTCTAGTCCCTGCTCCTTTTCCTCGCTTTCGGTAATTCCCATTATTCTTATGTTTTCTCTCCTGATATAACAGTCTTTTCAAGCTTGTAGAACAAGAGATTGTTGATAGCATGATGTTAATGAAATGAAAAGGATACAGTACAACAGAGAGATAGTTAAATGAGAGGAAAAAATATTTGATGAGAATCAGAGAATGAACTTATGTACTCAGCAGATAAATAGGAAGCCGTGTAGATGCTTCCCAGACATTGAGAAAGATTTCATTTTTTTTTTATAGTGATAAAAATAGGATTACTCATCTTATTCTTCTTTTAGTCATACACATATATTTGTCTGTAGAATATATTTTACAACTGAAAAAGTGGAAAGAAAATATAGGCCAAATCAAGATAATTATTGATCTTGTTAAACCATGACACAGATAGGTTTTTAGACATTCAACTATTAGAATGCTGAAAAGAAGAACACTACTGAAAGAAGCAAAGATTAATTCAAAGAAGAGTATGGTTGACAGTATATGCAAAAGTCACTGTCTTTATTGTTTTAGGAATCATAAGAGTAAGTATACTATTTCGGCATTCAAAAATGTTTGTGCTGTGAGTTTCTAAATAATTTTTTTAAATAGGATACTTTGTTTACTTATAAAAATTACAGATATAAAATAAATTTTTATTTAGGTTTTAATACAATAAAATTATAGTTAAACCTTAATTCATGGTTAAAATGATCTGGAATAATAATATCATACCTGGTAATTTCTTCTTCTAAGTCACCATTTTTCTTCTTTTCTTGATCCAAACTATATTCCTGAGATTGTTTTAACTTAATATAGTTCTTTAGTTGTTCCTTTTCATTCTAAGACTGTGAAAAACATTTTTAAACAAAATAAATTTTAAGTATCTAGAGATTTCCTCTTCTTTCTTTAAAATATTATTCCTCATTATTTCATGAAATATGTGATGCCAATAAGGACAGATTTTAAAAACAATGACTTTTCTTAAAACAGATCACACTGATTTTACATTGCCATCATTTTTTCCCCTGGAATTTGAATTACTAAAATTTGTTAAAACAAGATGCTTTTCCATGTAAAATACCTATCCTATGGTTTTTACCTATCCTATTTGTTCAACTTCAGATATGCTATGAGTAGTAACATATCTAATTTAAATGCTTACTTTCTTCTCTTCACTGTCTGATTTGATATAATAGGCTAGAAAGCAGGAAGAGAGAAATGGAAAGGATATTAATAATCCAGATTGGGTGAACATTCAAAAGCTGCCTACAGGATAGTCTGAAGATAAATCCCTGGCTTGAAATTTCTCACACTCTCTTCCCCTTTTGAAGTACAATATTCAAAGATAAAGTACTTTGAAAGCACAGGCTGAAAATAACTACTGTTGTGAAGCCAAATTATTTCGGGATCTGCTTGAACTAGTGTGGCTGAAGCCTCTCCAAGATCAGAACCAGAGTTTTGATTCCGATTCCTATTATGTTGTTCTGGGTTTACTGGAACGAGAGGGTAGGAAAAAAAATGGTTCCACTTCTGAAAAGCATCTTTGATATCACTGAAATTTTCAATCAATATGCCTCACATGATTGTGATGGGGCAGCACTATACATAAAAGACTTGAAGAAACTCCTCGAGGAAAGGAAATTTGGAGCTGCCCTTCTGGTAAGAAATAAGAAGGGGACGAAATCTCTCTATCGATTTAGGGTTATGAATATTCTTCTCAGGAGAAAACAGAGCGAGGAATGGTGACTTTATATTCATGTCACACCATGACAGCTACACTCCATTTATTTCTGAGCCTGAAAGTACCTAATTGGTATTGTAATCCAAGTAGTAAAGAAGTTGCTAGCAAGTATTTCACGTACTTGATATCAGCGTGGATGAACTGTTCATGGGACATGATCACCAAAGATATCAGATCAAACTAGATTTGGAAGGAATTAATTGTACTTCCAAATTTCAATCATTAAAATCAGTCGGTTCTCTAGTAAAAGGGTGTTAACATAAGTGTTTTGTTCTGTTTTCAAACATGGAATAAATGCCTACTGGCCCAGCCAGCCCCTTCTGGAGGAGCATGAGCAACGGCTGCTCCAGGAGGAGGAAGAGCAGCACTGTGACCTCAAGTCTATCTTGTACTACTTAAAAAAAATGTATTCTATTTGAAAAATTTTTATTTTATATTAATTTTAGGTATACAGTCCATTGTATGGACATTTATATAGTTTATGAAGGAATCCCCTCATTACTCTAGCACCCATCTGACTCTACATACAGAGTAATTGTTTTCCGCACTTAAACATTTTAGAAAATAAAGCAATTCTTAAATCCTAGTACAGTTATTCCAAACATAGTCATGTCCCTGTACTTTGTGTTGTCAAAGGCCATAACAGAGTCCTTCTTTCCATTTCTTTTTCTTTTCCCAAAACATGGGGACAGTAACAGGGAGCTGTGGTGGCCCAGAGGGAGGTGTTGAAGCCTGGATGGAAAGAGGAAGATGTAAGTGTAAGAAGGCTACCCAGCACAGTGTTGGAGCTCAAGTCAGAGCATCCCTGAAAGGCGAGTGACAGGGGATGACGTATCAAAGATCAGACATTGTCAGGAGACATCCATACAGGGATGGAAGGATAGCCAGCATGGGTGTTCAGAGCACGATGGGGGTAAAACATTTGCAGAAGAGTTACCCTGCCACAGGGTATCTGAGAAGGGGTGGGGGCACATATTGGGAGGGACGACAGTGGAGACAACAGTGGAGATACTCCAATGTGCATGTTGGAATCCAAAAAGCAATGATGAGGACATGCGTGTAAGGGCAGGGACAACAGAGTCTGGTTACATAAGAAAGTTGAAAAAATAAGTAGTGATATTGATGATGGGAGGCAGTTTACTATCAGAAAAGAGTGTTAACAAACCCTGAAAGAGAAAAACTAGAATGAATTATGTGGGACTCAATTGGAATTGCAGTAATTATTAAGAATTCAAAATTTTCAATAGCTTTTGAAATAGAACTATATATTAATGTGTGCGTGTCTGTATGTATATTTATATATGTACATGCAACTCCTCACTGTTCCCTGAGGGCGCCCAGGAGCAATGACAACCCTAATAACAATATGCACACCCACCACAACTAGCGCCCATATCTTGGTTTCTAAATATCACTGTTCTCTAAAAGGAATCAGAGCTTCTATGGAAAATGTCTGATTCCAGGGCTGGGTCACAAAACTGCAAGATGAGCTTGGAACATCTTGTTCAGAGAGGAAGAAATTTCTCAGAGAATAATGGGGACATGTCAAAAGAACATGAAGTCAGCTTGAAAAGGCTACCACTGGCCACATCTGGGGCAATTTAAACATGAAAATATAAGGTTTCCCTTCTTCCATATTTGCATGCTGGTTTTGCATGGTTTTATGTATTTTAAATGTAGAATGAATGATAGAATAAAAATATCGTCATTTGGCCAGCATCATAATAATTGATTCAAGCAAGAATCATCAATGGTTGCTCAGTCTATTGGGTGATATTTTTGAGGAGTAACTAAATATGTAGTCTCAAAGTATATCCATACAAGACATTTGTGAATACAAAGGGTAAATAGTAATTTTACTGTGGACAAACCTGGCAGACACTTCTTACCCACATGATCAGTGTCAATATTGCTAGTAACAGAACCAAGCACATGCCTCTAGATTTGCTGCACTGGGAAGAAATCAGCATCACTTAGGTGACATTTCTGCCTGAATGGCTTGACCTGAAGCTACTTATGAAGAAACATCATAGAAACCCAAAATGAGGGAAAGTCTACAAATAACTAATCTATACTCTTCAAAATGTGAATGTCATGAAAAGTAAAGGAAGACTCAAAGAAATGTCCTGGGTTAAAGAAGATTAAAGAAGCAGGACAAGTAGACCCAACACATCATCTTGGTTGTTCTTTGCTTATAAAGGATACTAGTCAGACAATTGGAAAACTCTGGATAAGGTCCATAGGATGAAATATTAATACTGAACTAATTTTCATTTCTGGATTTTGATAATTATAATACAATTATGTAAGGTTTTTCTTTTTCTTAGGAAATACACACTACAGTATTTAGGAGTAAAGAGTTATCAAGTCTGAAACTTACAAAAGGTTCATATATTATATATATGTCTACGCTGATATTTATTTAGAAAGAGAGGAGAGGGGAGAAAGCATAAAGCAGATATAGTAAAACGTTAACATTTAGGGAATGGTATCCCGGAATTCTTTGTAGTCTTATTGAAACTTTTCCATAAGTCTGAATGTTTCTTTTTTTTTTTCCTATAACCTAGATATACTTTATAAAGTTAAATTTATTGGGGTAACATTATATAGGTTTCGAATGCACATTTAAAAATATTTCTAAAAATGAAATAAATATTTATAAATGATAAGAACAAATTACGATCCATTGGGGGGAAAACATTAATTCATATTGGTAAATGAATAAATAAATCAAAATTTGATGAGAAAGAGATATTTATGTAATCTCAAAATACTGCCTCATAAAACACTAAACAATTGTTTCATGAAAAGGTTACATTACAGAGGAGAAACCCAGGTGATGTGGTCTTCAGTGATCAATGTTACACCACCAATAACTGCACACATCAAAATTGTAGGTTACATCACAGGATGCAATGAGAAGAGTACAGGACCACTTCTGTGATACTCTTGCTAAGAACATATGATCTGTATCTCATCATAAGGAAACATCACAAAAATTTAGATTAGAGGATGTTCAACGTGACTGGAAATTATTCCTCAAATGATTCAAGGTCATGAAAGTCAGGGAAGGACTAAAGAACTCTACCAGACTCAAGACATGAAGAGACGTGACAATTAAATACAATCCATGAATCTCAACAGGAGCTTTTTTGCTGTAAAAGATTTCCAAAAAATAAAAAAATAAAAAAATAAATAAATCTATCAATAGAAAAGGTGAAAAGCTTTAGACAAATCTTATTTGTCCATAAGAAAAGACCTGTGAATAATGTTTAAAAGTATCTATAATATTTTTTATGGCACTATAACAATTGTAATACATCCAAATATTGATGGTAATCAAAGCAGCAGATAGGAAAATGATGTCTGTCTAAATCTTTAGGTTCATATATAGTGATAAAAATGGTATGGAGGTTCCTCAAAATATTAAGAATAGAAGCATGATGGAGTGAAGAATTCCCCTTGATCTCTCCCCTTGAAATTACAACACAATGAACCACTACAATCCAAAGAAAATACCCAGCCTAGCGCACAAACAAGTTTGAGAGACACGTCCATCAGAGCATGTGAAGAAGAATGAATCAGGTGAGTGAGAGAGAAAGTAAAGGAGAGAAGGTGAGACCAATGCTGGAGAGCAGTGCTGCGGTTGCAGCCTGGAGCCCCTTGCAGGATGGAGGGAGAGAAGAAATAAGTGGCAGATTCTACTCTTTGAAGCCTCCCAAGGAGTCCTGCCTGAATGATCAACTTATTCCATTTGGCAGAGCCCAGTGAACAGGGCAGAGAACAAAATACAGAAAGGCAAAAGCTTTGTTTTAACCAGCACCATCGCCACGCAAATAGCTAGGTCACAAATCCTGCCTGCCTCCCCTTACCTGCTAGAGTTCACATCCCCTTACCATCCCAGAGCTAGCAGCAGGACCCAGAACTACATCAAGCTGTTGAGACAGTACCAAGACTTCAGGAGCTCTTCAGAGGCTAAGATCCCCATTGCCCTCCCCATTCCCCCAGGGGCATAGAGTGCTGGGATGAAGCTACCTGGAGACAGAAGAGAAACACATGTTCCCAGGCAATAAAATGCATTTGTTTTCCTGCCATAAGCAGAGATTTCAGAGGCCTCGACAATACAAGAGGCTTGGGTGCCACCTACTGGAAAACAAACAAAAAAATCTCTTCTTATCAACCTGCTAAGGAAAGATCACTCAAATAATTTTTTTTAAAAAGTAGAGTACATTCTCATAAATGCCTAGATGAAGAAATAATCCACCAAATACCATGAGCAACTGAGGTGAGAAGGCAGCTCAGAAAGAAAATTTAAAAATTTTAGAAAATAGTCATAAATATGAAAATATGCAATTTAAATAAGAGAGATTTCAAGACTATAGTTCTGAAAAAAACTCAATGAGATGCAAGAAAATTCCGATCAACAGTTCAATGAACTAAAAAAAAAAATCAATGAACAAAAGGAATAGTTTACCAAGAAAATTAAAACACTAAAAACTAACCAAATGGAACTTCCGGAGCTGAAGAGATGAAAAATAAAATAAGAAGATGAGAAATAGAGCTGATCAGATGGAGAAAAGAATTAGTGGTATCAAAGACAGAAATCTGAAAATGACACAGATGGAAGAAGAGAACAACTTGAGAGTGAAAAAAATCTTACAGGAACGATCTGATACCATCAAAAAGAGCTCTATAAGAATAATGGGTATACCAGAAGGAATAGAGAAGGAGTAAAGAACAGATAGCATTGTCAAACAGTCAATGAGAACTTCCCAAACGTATGGTAAGACCTGGATCCAAGAAGCAAACTGAACACCTAATTATCTCAATTCAAATAGGCCTTCTCCAAGACACATTATATTAAAACTGTCAAAAATGAATGACAAAGAGATAATTCTCAAGGCAGCCAGACAAAAGAAGACGGTAACCTGAAAAGGAAAACCTATTTGATTATCATAGGACTTTTCAGCACAAACTTACAAGCTAGGAGGGAGTGCAATCAATATTTCAACTATTGAAAGAGAGAAACTGTCAGCCAAAAAGAATACATTCAGCAATGTTCTCCTTTAGATATGAAGAAGAAATAAAGATCTTTTTAGACATACAAAATCTGAGAGAATTTTCCAACATAAGGCCTACATTACAGGAAATAATAAAGGGGGTCATTCTACTTAAAACAAAAGACAAAAATAAATAAATAAATAAATTATGAGTAAGGTGACTAACAGCCAGACATAAACAGGAAATTGCAACCCTTATTAAAACATGGTTTTACAAGTTAAATATTACATAAAGATTAAAGGTCAAAAAAATTAAAAAGAGATGAAGAAGACAATGGTTAATGCAACCTAGAAATGAACACACCGCATAACTAGGAATAATTTGAGACAACAAAAGCAGAAAAAGGGAGCAAGTAAAGATTGGAATTTGCTAAGGGAAATGAACATAATATGCACACAAAAAAAGGACTACTGTATATATGAAATTTTCCTTTATGTAAACTTAATAGTAACGACACAAAAAATTCCCACACTTAGACACATAACATGAAGCAATAGGAAACAGAGAAAAAAATTATTAACACTACCAATTAAAATAACAAACAGAAAAACAAGAACAAAAAAACATTGGAGACACTGAGCTAACAGAAAACATAACATAAAATGGCTATAGGAAAACCAAATATTTCAATAACCATCCTACATGTAAATGGACTGAACTTACCAATATAAAAGCACAAAGTAGCAGATTGGATCAAAAAACTAAATCCAAACATATGCTGCCTTCAAGTGGCACATCTCATCTGCAAGGACAAATATAGACTCAACGTGAAAGGGTGGAAAATGATACCTTAAGCAAATGGCATCCAGAATAAAGCAGGAGTAGTTATATATGGCGAAACAGTTTTCAAGAATCAAGTTAACAAGAGACAAAGATGGACACTTCATAATGATAAAAGGGACAATATATCAAGAAAATAGAACACGTATCAATATACACAGCAACTACTAACAGAACTAAAGGGAGAAACTGACAAAAACACAATTATACTAGGAGGCTTAAGCACCACACTGTCAGCTATGGATGGATCATCCAAACAGAAAATCAATAAGAAAATATGAACCTTAAATGAGACATTAGAACAATTG
>NW_011889262.1:165316-191521 GCF_000151845.1 Pteropus vampyrus
ACATAATCGACATTTACAGAGTCTTTCATCTCAAAACATTAAATCACACATACTTCTCTAGTGCACATAAAACATTCTCAAGGATAAACTATATGTTGGGACACAAAACTAGCCTTGACATATTTAAGAAGACTGAAATCATACCTTGCCTATTCTCTGACCACAATGCTTTGAAAATGAAGATCAACTGCAAAAATAAAGAGAAAAAAATATGTGGAAATTAAACAACATTGTACTAGAAACAACTAGGTCAAAGAAGAAATAAAAGGAGAGAAGAAAAGATACAAAGAAACAAAACAAGATGAACATAGAACATATCAAAACTTTTGGGATATAGCAAAAGCAGTAACAGGAGAAAAGTTCACATCATTACAGGCCTATCTCAAGAAATGAGAAAAATGCAAATAAGCAACATAACCCTAGTAAAGAAAGAAGAAAAGAAGCCCAAAGGCAGCAGAAGGAAGGAAACAATAAGACTTAGAGCAGAATTAAAAGAAATTGAGAACAAAAAGAAAGACAATAGAAAAATTGATGCAACAAAGAGCTGGTCCTTTGAAAAGATCAATAAAATTAACAAACCACTGGCTAGACTCTTTAAGAAAAAAAAGAACACAAATAAACCAAATCAGAAATGAAAGTAGAAAAGTTACAACAGATAACAGCGAAATACAAACAATCAAAAAAGAATACTATGAAAGATGATATGCCACCAAATTCATTAACTTAGATGAAATAGACAAGTTTTTAGAAATATACAACTTCCCTAGACTGAATCAAGAATTAGAAAATCTAAATAGACTGATTAATAGTAAGGAAATGGAAACAATCATCAAAAACCTCCCAGAAAGAAAAAGTCCAGAAGCAGATGGATTCACTAATAAATTCTACCAAACATTCAAAGATAACTTAAATTTTCTCTACCTTTTCCAAAAAATTAAAGAAGCAGTATTTCATAACTCATTTTATGAGGCCAATATTATCCTCATACCAAAACCTGATAAAGATCACACACACACACACACACACACACACACACTAGATGATTGGATATAGACAAATGTCTCTGAAAATACAGATGCAAAAATCCTAAACAAAATACTTGCAAATCAAATACAACGATACATTAAAAAGATTTTACATCATGATCAAGAGGGCTTCATTCCAGGGGCATGAGAATGATTTAACATACACAAATCAATTAATGTGATACACCACATAAACAAAATGAAGGATAAAATCATATGATCATATGATGCAGAAAAAGCATTTGGAAAGATATAGCATCCATTTATAATTAAAACACTTAATAAAAGGGGCATAGAAGCAAAGTAGCTCAACATAATAAAGGACATATACAACAAACCTCAGCTGACATCATACTTAATGGTGAAAAACTAAAAGCCTTCTCTCTAGTACCAGGAACAAGTCAAGGCTGTCTGCTATCACCATTATTCAATATAACATTGGAAGCCCTAGCTAGAGTAATCAGGCAAGAGAAAGAAATAAAGAGCATCAAAATTGGGAACGAAGAAGTCAAGTTGTCACTTTTTGCAGTTGACTTGATTATCTATATAAAAACCCTAAAGACTCCATTAAAAAACTATTAAAAATGATAAACAAATACAGTAAAGTTTCAGGATACAAATCAATGTACGAAAATCCATAGCATTCTTATACACTAACAAAAATTTTTCAAAAAATAAATTAAAAAATTCCATTTGCAATTGCAACAAAAAGAATAAAATACCTAGGAATAAACACAACAAAGCATGTGAGAAACCTATATACTGAAAACTATAAGACATTATTAAAGAAATCAAAGAAGACACAAAGAACTGGAAAGACATTTTGTGTTCATGCATTGGAGAAATCAACATAGATAAAATGACCTTATTACCCAAAGCAATATACATATTTCATGAAATCCTCATCAAAATCCCAGCAGCATATTTTAAATAGGACAAAATAACATCGAAATTGTATGGAATCACAAAACATCCCGAATAGCCAAAGCAACATTGAGAAAAAAGAACAAGGCTGGAGGTATCACTCTGCTCGACGTCAAAGTATAATACAAAGTGACAGTATTCAAAACAGCATGATATCGGCAGAAAAACAGACACAAAGACCATTGGAACAGAATTAAGAGTCCAAAAGTAAACCCCTCCACATGGGTAAATAATTTCCAACAAAGGATTTAAAAACATACAATAGGGGTGGCTCCATAGTGTAGTGGTTAGCATGTCTGCTTTACATGCAGAAGGTCCTGGGTTCATGCCCCAGGTGGAGCCATGGACCATACCCCAGGTGCGCCAGGCCTGCCAAGTGCGCCAGGCCCTCTGAGTGCACCAGGCTCTGGGTATGCCAGGCCCTGGGTGCATGACGTGAGTGTGTGAGAGAGGATGACCTGCCTTCAGAGATCCAGTTCTTAAGGGGAAACGGCAACATCCATAGGTCAGGGGTGGAAGTTGGGGGAGGGGAATTAAAGAGGGGAAAAAACATAAATAAAAAAATAAAAACATACAATGGGGAAAGGAAAGCCTCTTCAGTAAATTGTGCAGGCAAAATTGGAAGACACATGCAAAAGAATAAAACTAGACTGCTATCTGTCACCATACACCAAAATTAACTCAAAATCGATCAAAGATATGAATATAACATCTGAAACAGTAAATTGTATAGAAGAAAACATAGGTACTAAAACATTGACCTTGGATTTAGAGAGAATTTTATGAATTTGACCTCCAAGGCAAGAGAAGTAAAGCCAAAATAAATTAATGGGACTATATCAAACTAAAAAAGCATTTGCACAGCAAAAGAAACCACCAACAAGACAAAGAGGCAACCAACTGAATGAGAGAAGTTATTTGCAAACAATACCTCTGATAAGAGGCTAATTTCCAAAATATACAAAGAACTCATACAACTCAACAACAACAACAACAACAACAACAACAACAAACAGTCCAATAAAACATGGGCAGAGGACCTGAACAGACACATCACACAAAAGACCTGCAAATGGCTAAAAGATGTATGAAAAGATGTTCAACTTCACTAGCTTTTAGGGAAACGCAAATCAAAATCACAATGACATACCACATCATGCTTGTTAGAATGGATATTATCAACAAGACAAGTAATAACAAGTGTTGGAGAGGCTGTGGGGAAAAAGGAACCCTCATACACTGCTTGTGGGAATGTAAATTGGTACAGCTACTAGGGAAACACTTTCAGGAGGTTCCTGAAAAATCTAAGATTAGAACCACCACACAACCCAGCAAATCCCTCTTCTGAATATCTACTCCCCAAATTTGAAAATATTTATCCATAAAGTCAGTGCACCCTGATGTCCATTGCAGCATTATTCGTGGTGGCCAAGACCTGAAAACAATCAAAATGCCCTTTGATAGATGATTGGATAAAGATGTGGAATATTACTCAGCCATAAGATGAAATACTGTCATTTGGATGGAACTTGAGATTATCATGCTAAGTGAAATAGGTCAGAAAGAAAAGCTTAAGAACAATATGCTATCACTCTTAAGTGTGACATAAAACTAAAAGCAACAACAAATAAGACAAACAAACAGGGACTCATGGACACAGACAACAGTTTAATGGTTACCAGAGAAAAAAGAAAGTGGGAGGAGGTAGATAAGGGTAACATAGGTCAAATACAAGGGTATGGAAGAAAACTTTACTTTGGGTGATGAACACACAATACAATACATGAATGACATATTATTGAACTGTACAATTGAAACCTATATAATTTTATTAACCAATGTTCACATCAGTAAATTTAATAAAAAACTTTAAAAATTGAAAAATACAAAAAGAGCTCTCAATGAACACCACTAACATCAATGAAAACTTGGTTGTATGGGTCTTGTTTAAATAGCAGGTGTTTGGGTAGTTTGAGTATTTAAAACTCAATAGTGTTTGTTTTCATTCACAAAATCTACTGAAAAGCTAGTTAGATGCCAAGAAACAGTTTAAAATACTGTATAAATTTACACCATCCACATATGATACACAAATATTTTCTTTTAATGAAGATGTTCACGTGTCATATGATTAATGGGAACAATTAAAATGTTATATAAACAGATCAGTAAATACATTTTTATTATTTGAGTTTCACAACATATAATTTTTCTTCAAAATCTGTACATATTCTTGTGATGTTTTCAAAACTAGATCTTGATATAGACTTGACTCATCAATAGAACGTAGAGGAGAAAGTCTGTAAGATTCAGATTCAAATTCAGCAGCAGCTGGAAAGAAAAATGATTATATTTGTTATCTAAAATACAACTAAATATGTGTTAAGATCAATGAAAAAATACACAATATGAGATTACTATTAAATAGAATTTGCTGATGGTTGCACACTGAATTCATTGCTCTTGTGGCTAAGTGTCAGAGCTTCTGGTTTCATCTTCTTCATTCATTTTTTCAACAATCGTGTGCTAACGTAGTACGACAAGCACTGGAGTTACAAGATAACGATGACATGATTTACACCTAAACAATCGTAAAGTATAAACTGAAAAAACAGATGATCAGACAATTTTCATTCAGAGTTATATATACCATGACAAATATAAAACAAGACACTATTGGAACAAACAGAAGAAACATCCCAGTTTTGTGTCTATGTTGCCAGCTTTTTGGTGGAGGTGATATATAAGTTGATACCTGAAGGACAAGAAATAAGCATGCAAGAGAGAGGGAAGAGGTAGATGAGTGATGAATGATGAGGAAAAACACTTGTGGAATTAGAAGTAGTCCAGTTTGGCTAGACGCTAGAGCAAAGGAGCAGAATAAGGTAAGGAGCAAGAGATAATAAGGCTGAATTATTAGGGAAGAACTAAATTGATCTTAGTGTTTTTATTCCATGCAAAGGAATTTGGATTTTCTCTCCTCAGGGCAAAAGGTAAACCAAAGACAAAGTCAATGACTGGAGGCGGAAATGTCACCAAGAAGGTGACAGCTATGGGAATTGTAATGGCTTGGCTAAGTATTACTTGATGAGTCTGGTTTGGGGCCTTATCTATCACTAGGAAAAACATGAGAAGATGATGAAGCTCAGTTTCTGACGGTAGTTTCAGTGTGCAGGTTGACAGTTCCATAGGGATGGTGGAGGAAAGGAAGTAGGTAGCCAGAAATAAAAAGAAATACCTGGACCTTTGAGGTTTTTAACAAGCTAAGGAACAGGATAAGTAAATGAGGAATAAGTATATTCTTCATTATGAATGTTTATGCTTTCACATTTTCCACTTGCTATGTGGAAGAAAATACTTAACGTAGTATCTATTGTCCAAACATATTGGGATGCCATTTACTATTTGCAGCTTATATCAGAAATCAATGATATCTAAATTAAATTAATAACTTTTTACAACATACCTTCATTTGATTCTTTAGTTATCATTTTATCCATCTCTCGCTGCATCTGAAATAAAACAAATATTATTAAGCATTTAAGTTAAATAGACATTATTGTGGGAATGATATATAGCTTATGAAATGTGGCTATTAAATAATACTTTAAGAGACTAGACCTAACCTGGGGATTACGTACATAGAAAAATTATTATGTCAATAAAATAAAATAAATTTCTACTTTAAATTTTAGATAATAGAGAAGGTACATATGTATAATATTTAGATTAATCTGATAAAAATACAACTGACATTGGTCTATTGAATAAACATAATTTCAGAAGGCTGATGTTTCATCTGATTGGTGTAAAGAAGTTTAAACAAGTCAAGTTTACATTGAATGCATTCTTTTGCAATTCTTAGAAAAACTTCCCTTTATAAATTTTTAAAGTTTTTTGTTCTAATGGAGTTTTCTTAAAATATGCTTTCCATCCTTACACTTTTAGAAAATTAAAATCATAAGGTATGTTCTATGCTATTAATTTTTGAAAGTAAAATGATAAAAGTGGTAATGTCATTTCATGTGATAATTCTACCCACAAAAAATATGTAACACTATTATGCTGTGTGTAATAGAACTAAAACATTTCTTTATTCATAAGGACACAAAGATTTCAGAAACTTTGCTTGAAGAAAGGAGAAATATGGGCTAGAGTCAATTTTCAAACTTAGTTTCTGATTGACTCTCTATAGTTAGTAACAACAAAAATAATAAATAATTCTTTAATTGTAACTTTGTTTCCTGTTTACAAATTAGGGCTAATTTTTGAAATATTCAACTAATTGTTGTTGCAGTCTACTTAATTATGAAATGTGTGGGAATGTTTCAAACTGTATTACAAGTATCCCCATCTAGAGTGTTCGTCTTTAAACTTTTCTTATAAAAGGTTTCCTCTCACTAAATGCCCCAAAACAAGGTTTAAAATATACACTGAACAAAATAAACACTGTAGTGACAGTGACAGTGCCTCTCCAAAGTTTAAGTATGAAGACAAATTTGTTGGCTAACATGTTTCCCAATAATTTCAAAGATTGTTTTCTATAAAATATTTTTGACAATGGCATGAAAGATACGGCTTATAAAATAAATAATGTGACATCATTAGTAGAAAGGCCTTGTAAAATCAAGAACTCAATACCAGATGGAGGGAGAGACCTTTATTGAAACAATTTCATGTTACTATTTAAAAACTATATAAAATGTAAATCATATTTTTCATGACTTACATTAAGGAACCACCAATATAACGTTATTATCTTTTCCCCAATAAGTTTTTTTTCCTAAATATTTACTTCTATGACTCTTATGTTTACTTCTAGGTCAGAACTGTGTTTAGATGGTGGAAGTTCTTAGAAGTCCAATATTAATAAGACACACATCTACAGTTTGAGTTATACTTTTCAATTTATCAAGAATGTAGAAAGATGAAAAAGATATACACAGGAAAACAATGTATCAGAAGTTTTAATTCAAAGGAGTTTTAATTAGAAGAATTTCTCATAACTGGTTGTTCTCAATTATGTCCCACTGAAATCTAAGGTTCCACTGGGGACACCTCTAAGACTGCACAGCTTCAGAGTCTCTATCTTTTCGTTAGCTAGGCAGCTCCATTTGTCTTTGTGTTATGTAATACAATTTTATGCAAAATATTTTCTTAAACAAAGAATGATTCGAATCTTCAAAAAAGAATTATTTAAGAATGATAGTCACTGATTTAGGCAAACTCCTTAATTTTACATAAGAAGCAACAAAAGCTCAGAGAGATTACATATTGCCTAAGATCACAAAACCTATTAGCTGCAAGCCAGGAATGGGCTTTGGGTCTTCCTAGTGAATCTGAAGTTCTATGCCAGCTAATTCCTCATATTCAGGAAAAATGCACTATTTTTAACTATAACTCAGAGAAATAAATATGTAAAACTTTGTCACGTAGCTCATTAATGTTTAGGCATAAGATACAATAACTTTCTAATTAAATTATTAATTTTAAGACATAAATTAAAATAGCAAACCAAAAATTAATACCAAAACTTTAAGTATGAGCAGTCAATATACTCAATTTACAAAGCACACTTTTTTCTTTCTTTCTTTTTTTTTTTTTAAACGATGGGACAGCAAACTTGAAAGAAAATCTTTTGGTAAACCAGGTAAGCTGAATTTGAAGAATTTGATCCTTTAAAGAACATTTTCCTCCAAAGAGAGCTTGGTTTGCCAAAATTAATCAAGAAATAATTTTCCATGTTGTGGTTATCTATAGCATAATTGAAAACACAACAGAAACTTCTCTTCACCATCTAACATACTTTTGTCCAACTTCTCACCATTAGTTGGTATGTACAAAAGACATGAGCTTAATTTCAACTATAATTTCAACCCAGTCAGAAATCATAGGAGAACCTCATTTCTCTGTCTCAGTTTTTCACATGAGGACTTAAACTCTCTCTACCTTCCTCAAGATAGGAGGAGAGATTTTCCAAATGGTTGAATTTGAGAGAAGGAATCTTTAAGAAATGCTTGCTTGTTTTCAGATCTCATCTTTGAAAGGATCTGTTTTCCCACAGTAATGTGTAGTCAAATCTGCCTTCATCTTCGCAGTAAGCAGCCTGCCCCTGAGACAGGTGTCAAGCATTGTTTCCTCTGCTGACAACTGTGAGGGGAATATCTTGATTTGGGGTTAGTGTTTGGAAGCCCACTGCAGCCACACATCTAAACCACACCCTCCACGTCCTTAGTATGTGTCGGTAACAAAGCGAGTAAAGTGATCTCCACCTGCCCAGTTCCTATGTTCTGGCTCAGAAGGGGAAGAGGAGTATCATTTGCCGTCTACCCCACCATGGCTCTAACAAAAAAGATAACTGCACAACAAGTATAGAAATGTTTTCTTCTTCTTTGACTTTATAATTAATGAATATTGTTCAAAACAACTTCCACTTTAAAGGGAAAAAGTTGTAACGAATATTTTAGAGAAACAAAATAAAGCCAATCACAGCAGAAAAGCATGATAAAATGCAAATATATGTTCATTCATTCAACAGAAATTTATTGAATACTACCTTTCTATTAGATTTGAGAGTACAGGTTGAGAAATTTATCTGTCATAAAATTGTCTGGAGTACATTTTCAGTTCTTAGAAAAACGTTCTACGTGTTAAGAAAAATCTAGTGATATGTCTGTTCAGGCTAATTTTAGCTTTCCTTTTTTTTATAACAATATAATTAAATAACACAATTGAATTAAATTGTAAAATTATTTCTGAAATATAGGGCAAACATCCCATGATTTAACTAGAATGTGAAAAATGAAGGTAAAAGTTAGCAAAATACATAAGTAGTGACCTGTCCCACTACAATGGCATTGTGTGGGCAAGACTGAACTTCATGCACTGGTGACAGAGGCCCTACACTTAAGAGTTATGAACGCAGAGAAAACTTGCTTTGACTACTAGTACAACTGAAATCACAGACTTAGAGCAATACTTCATTATAATTACTGTCATTAAATTTAGATATACAATACTGAATAAGTTAGAACTTCATAGTAAAAATAGTCCAAAATGTTAAAACCTTGCAAATAAAGGTGATTGATAAACACATTCAATATTAATGCTATTTTTAACATTTGACTCGAGAATCATAGCTAAAAATCTTCAGAATGCAGTCATTTTGCAGTGCCCCATTAAAAACCCACCCCTTTCTATCATTTTAGATGAGATGTTACCCTCTCTCAGGGTATTATTTTATGTTTTCCTAGTGGCATTCATTAAACTCCTGGCAACTCTAAAAGACACCTTTTTCCTGCATGTCTGACTAAGAATTCTGTAAAGAACAACTGTATAAGAAATCTTTCTAGGCGTTCTGTAGTGATGTTGGAGACCTATGTCTGGATCTTGATAGAGTGCTGATTTTTATCTTTCTAATTAAGCCTGGCATGATTTGGCAAAACAGTGCTCCACAAGGGAACTATATATCCTTCAGTACTACAACATTATGTTTAAAAGAAAGTATTTTTCGATTTATCTAGAAACATATTTAAAAAGTAATAAACACCTCTTTTTGACCAAAAAATTAAATAAAGAAATATTTCCACAAAAATTTTTTCTTACATTGCTTCTACATTTACATACTCTTTCATCTTCATCTTGTAAAATAATGCTATATCTGATTTTTCTGGTGAGAACTAATGAGAGCATTTTGAGTGTACATCATGCTTAACGGTTTACAGATATTCATTTTTTGGGGTACCCAGTAGTCAATCCAGATTCACTACTTCGAAGCATGTAGACTCTATTTGGTCAAAAGGCTATCAAAAAACCCTTAACTTTCCTGTTCTTTGATTATCATTATGAAACCCAATTCAAAAACAGCGCTGAAGTCTCACTTAGCACAGGCTTCTGCTCTTTTTCTCTGAATTGAGAAGACCATAAAAACACCATTAAAACCATAAACTAATGTGTATTGATTGAAATGGATATTTTAGAAAGTGACGTCAACACCATGCAAGTGAGACAACCCCTTTGCATTTCCCCTTAAATCTAAAACTAGTCAGACATCTTAAACCCAACAAAGGCTCCTCTGTTCAGCACACTAAGATGCCTAAAAGATCCACACATCAGTATGTGGGAAGGTGGGCTTACTGGAATATGTAGGAGGCAGGATGGGAGAAGGACAGGGCAGGCCCATAACCGCAGTTCCAGGCACACAAGGCTGAGTCTGCAGTCTTAGCAAAGGTAATACTGGTGAAGGAGCCAGAGTGCTGCCTAAACAACATAGCACAGCAGAGGGTAAAAAGGGCAGTCGTAGCATCTCCCACCTCCCCAAGAATCCAGATTCTTCTCCAGTTGCAGTAGCATTTGCACCACCAGAGAGACCAGTAGTAGAAGCAGAGACCAGTCCCCAGTGTCCAGGCTAGACCACAGCTCTGCCAGTGGCCATAGAGAACCAGGTAGCATCTCAGAGGGCTCACTAACCATCTCCCCTCAAATGGCTACATCTCCCACCACCACACCCCAGTAGTGGTTCCCTAAGTCCCTGAGGACCTGGATACAGTGATGACACCCACCACCCTGGTTACTCAGGCCAGTGCTCCCAAACCCACAGCTAAGCCATTACCCCTAATCCAGGAGGCTCAAGTATCACAGGTGAGAGAAAACACAATCTGGCCTAAACCACCATCTATTGGAAAACAAATTTATCAACCTGCTGAACTGTTCAAACCAAAATGTTCCTAATTAAGAGAAGTGTTCACCACTTCAAATGTGCCAGCAGAGGAACAACCCATTAAGTAGCATGAACAACCAAGGTTACATGGTAACACTGAAGGAACATGACAGTTCTTAAGAAACCAAACTGAAAGGGAAGATTGTGATCTAAGTGATAGAAAATTTGAAACAGCTGTCATGAAGAAATGAATGAGGTACAAGAAAATTCTAATGGTTGTTCAACGAGCTCAGGAATAAAATTAATGAAATTTTTTGGACTTTACCAAAGAACTGAAAACCATAAAAAAAAAAGAAAACTCAAACAGAGACTTTGGAGCTGAAGAACTCAATAAATGAGATGAAGAATGGATATTTTAATAACAATGATAATCAATGAGAACTAGTTGCTGTCTAATGACTCCCTGTCATTGCCATCTTAGTCATCAATCATTCAAGTGATGGCAAGAAATACAGACATAAAGGAACTTTATTTTAAACAGTCAAATCTTTGTTTAACTATCTGAAAAATGTACAAATGCTCAGCAAGCCATATTATAAAAATTGAAATAAAATAAAAATAGTATAAGTAAAATGCAGTTAGGGATGTACTCTCATATCAGATGACAAATTTTACCTTAAAAAGAGAAATCGATCTGTTTAGTGTTACAATGACACCTAAATTCATAAAAAAGGATTGATCTCAGTTTCATTTAAATAATATACATTCATTTATGGTTAAGGGATTGGATGTCAATCATTCATTGATGCATAGGGATAGAATAACTGGGGTGCAGCAGAACTTTAAAATTGTTATGAGCAATTGCCAAACTAAAATCAGTTAGGAAGTATGCCAATGCACCTAAAAAGTATATCATTGTTTATTAGGCAATGTGACTTAATTTCTAAAACCAAATTTCAAGGCAACTTTTTAAAACTATGTCTGATAAGCTATATTTCTTGAATAAAGTTCATGATAGGTACCTCTTGAACATGAGAGATCAGGAATTTCAGAAAGTTTGCAAAATTTGTTTCCTTTCTTTATTAACACATAATTATGATGTTTACTTAGTGTGCATTTGTCAATGAAACAACTCAGAATTTCAACAAATTAGCACTAAGAATTATATCTGAAATCTGAAACCCAAAGGAACGAAGATAATATAACCAACCTTGATAAAGTAAACCTCTAGGCTATTATTTGAAGTCCATGGGGTTGAGGCAGGAGTCTCCAACTTTTCTCTTGGAATAAAATTTCTATGGCTTATGAGTCTATGATTAAGACTTCCAACACCAGGTGGCTCCAGGACTGGCCCTGTAATATCAGTGCAGAGTAAAGTTCTGCTTTGCTGTTTCTTCAGTTCGGAACTGATCTCTGCTAGCCTTTCATTTTTCCTGTGAAGATTGTAAAAAACACAGGCTTAGTATTTCATTCTTCCCTAAATGACTTGCATTTTTTCAAGTTGCCATAATAGTAAACAAAACTTCTCATTAAATAGAATTTTAATACTGAAAATATGACAGACCTACTATGTTCCAGCACAGGTTTACAATTGTTCTAAGGAAGTATATACATTTCTAGGAGGATTCCTAACTAACGATCAATTCAGAGTAGGGAGAGGAGAGAAATGGTGATCAATGATACAGATGGCTTAATAGGTGATACTTGGTGCCTTCAGAAACGGCTGTACTTAACGAGATTCTTGAAGGTGCCATTAAGCATATTTAGTAAACTAGTTTAGAGATTGTTAATAATGCCTCAAAGACATTTCCAAGCACTTGCTTTGCTATCCTTGTACCATAAGCTCATTACCTTGGAGAAATTACCATTTAGACAGGACATAATTCAGAGCAACACCTCTTAGGGGAGAACAGATAGCTTAGTTGGTTATCAAAATGAACCAAAACAGCTCCGGCAGCAATTAGCTTGTAACATCTTTACAAAAGAATTGGCAGTGGGATTTGCCCTTTCTGTCCTCCACACCCCCCTCAGGCAGGCCACCTTATTATTTTTAGACATTTTGTCAATTATGTGGCGCTTTACCCCTGTGCTCATCTTTCCCTATTTTATGTGTTTGCCTTTATGTAGCTTAGAAAAACTGCAAGGATTGTTTGTCTCAAAGTGCCTTCTAGTGATAATAACAAAGATCACAATCCAAAAAGTACATTTAACAAGAGCCACAAAGTGCAGAGTACCTAACCCTTTGGGTTTAAGTTGTTATCTTCCAAAAAAAACAGTTATACTAATTAAGATTGTTATTTAGTAAAATTCAAACAGAAAATTTTATAATAATATTGCCATCTAAATTATAAAGCTTCAAAAACATTTAATGACTAGTAGATCACATTTACTATATGAAAATATAAAAGGGGAGAAATAGTCATGTCAAAAAAAAAGTAAAAGAGATATGCAAACTGTCCTGGAATAACATTTTATCTATCATCTATCTATCTATCATCTATCTATCTATCATCTATCTATCTATCTATCTATCTATCTATCTATCTATCTATCTATCTATCTATCTATCTATCTATCTATCTCTATCTATCTATCTATCTCTATCTATCTATCTATCTATCTATCTATCTATCTATCTATCTATCTATCTATCTATCTATCTATCTATCTTTCTATTTATTTTTTAAGCGAGGCAACCCTTGGTTGACCTCACAGATTGCAAGGACCTTGTCAGCTTACAATCCCTTATTTTTTTTATTTTTTATGCCTACAGCATCTGGTCTTCTTAGGTGGTCTCTCATCCAAGTTCTAACCATGCCCGATCCTACTTAGCTTCTGAGATCAAATGGGATCAGGCTTCTTCAGGGTAGCATGGCCATAGACTGGAATAACATTTTAAAGGTAAATTTATTTCCTGACATCATTTACCAAAATTATAATATTTAGTTAGCTTTCACTTCCTACTAATCTTGTGAACCTGGCTTGATAAAAATTATGCTTTAGTGGCAATGAACTAAAGTTATTTTCTCTGATTCTATGCTTTGACTTACACATTTAGTTTATTTTCCAATGACATTCTAACTTTCAATTCCTCTAGGTAGAGTTGCTTATACATTTCCAATTGCATTTTATTAGAATCTTCTTGAGAAGTTTTCACTTTGGAGAGTTCAGATTCTAGATCTTTAATTCTGAGTTCCATTTGACTTCTTATTGAAGCATTATTTTTCTCTCTTAACTGCTGTAAGTTTTCTTGAGATGCTGCTTGTGTCTAATGCAAATAAAAAGAAATCATTTTTGAAATAAGTATATCCTGAATAATTATAGTATATTCATTTCTTCTAGTTCTGAGTCAGTGATTCAAAGAGCAACTTGAAATGTAAAAAAAGCCTAAGTATAAAATATTTATCATCAATGTCAACTGAATTAAATATGAATTATGAAAATGTTGAATATTAATACTCCTGTCACTGGGTAATTTGAAGACAGAATCAATTTAAAACTTTAAAAAATTGAACAATAGAACTTAACAATCCATGAGGATAGTACCATTTCTAAATCACAAATGTCTTTTTCTTCCTAATAATTTTGTTTTGTATCAACAGGTCTTAAAAATAAAATGATTCTCTAGAAAGAATCATTCTCAGTGATCAATTTAGGATGGTGATGATGGAAACTGAAATATTTAAAGGGATAAGCAAATGCCACCGTCCCTCCAGGAATCTACAAAGCAAATTGCTATTAAGGGAAGTAGAAGAAACACATACAATGTTATGTGTCCAAAATGTAATTTGCAGGGAAATGAATTAAAGCACATTCAAAATCAATAAATTAACCTGTAAAAATAGATTAACTTCTTTTAATTTTTCCACTATTTTCTGTCTTGCTCTTTCTTCAATCTCCTGTTTATAGTGTTCGACTTCACTGTATTTTACCATATTCATTTTTATGTGACTCTTGAGATTTACTAATTCTTGTTTCAACTTCTCGTTTTCATTCTCTAGTTTTTCACATTTCTTTTGTGTTTCTTTCATAGATAATAACTGCTGTCGAAGAAACTGATTTTCTTCATCCAGATGTCGACATTTTGAAGATGCAGTTTCCAGCTTTTCTGTAGAATCAGCAATCTGCATGAAAAGAGAATAGAGTTTGGTGATGAAAGAAGTTGACCGAGAAGAGCCTAACTCAAAACCAGTATCAACTTTGGAAATAAATTTAGTTGCAATAACATATGATCTGTACTGTGCTGGAGTCTTAAATTGTGGAAACTTGAATTACACAGGATCAGGAACAAAGTTAAAACCACCAGGAGTCACAAAAATATATTCTTTACTGTTATCATCTTTGCACATAACATTCACATTTGATTTTCTGCACTTCCTTGTCTGTTTCATGTCTGTGCTCCATAAAATGACTATAAGTCACTTCTCACCGCTTTTAGTAGAAGGCCTCTCACCTCCCTGCCATCTACCCGTCCATAATTTTTAAAGAAGTTTTGGAGATATCAAATTGAGTAATTTAGGCCTCAGTCAATAAATGCCTCTCAAGATAAGACTTTGAAAATAAGACTCTAATTAATGAATCTTAGAAATACGGATTCTACTGCCACAAGCCTTTTATTGAACTACAAATGTTTTACACTAATTTGAATTGTATTCCACAAAGAAATGATTCCCACTGTTAAGGAGAAATCACATTTCCCAGTGTAATCACATTTCTCAGTGATCCTTACATCTTTTCAACAAAATATGTCTTAATTCAATAGTGTGATCATGTGATTCTGTATTATTTTCCACAAAACAAGAGATCATGCTAAACAACAAACACACCACCACAAAAACAAAATGTTGCTGGAATTTCAGTGATACTGAGTAGGGAAGAACTATTTTCCTTTAGATACAATGCTTATTTTGTAAGAAAGGGTTAGCGGATGTGGTATTTTAAAAATATATTTATAAATCCTCTGAAGCCTCTACTATAAAAATTCTTCCCATCAAATACATGATGATCTTAGTAACTGGTTTCTAGTGAGTAGAATATGGCAGATCTGCTGCGTGACTTCTATATCTGGGTTAGAAAATGTGACACAACTTCCATCTGACTTTCTATCTCTAGAGAAGCTCACCCTGAGAACCCAGCTACAATGTTGTGAAGAATGAAGAAGCCCAGGGCACACAGTCAGTCCTCCTATAGATGTTCTGACTGAGAAGACCTCCGCTAACATCCCAGTCAAGAGTCAGCTTCAATTACCAAAGGTGTATGACCAACCTTTAGAGGATTCTAGCCTATAGGCTAACTTGAAGTTAAGACTAAGTCCTCATCAAAGCACTGGAGGTGTGCATCAGGCTTTATTTCAGAATTACTATGGATGAGTATGCCTCCCATTTCCTTTTTCTGAATGGAAGTCTTTAGCCATTTAACTGATTTTTGGGTGTGTGGGTGGCAAATAACTTGTCTCTTTGTTCTCAAGTCTTCATATAGATAGGAATTGTTCTCAAGGGGCTTTACTCCAGCAACCACACCCTAGGCACCTCATCTGTGTCTACACCTGATTAAGATGGTAAAATCTTGGACTTGGGCCTGAGCCTGACATCATAATAATTGAGACTTGTAGTGGTATTAGGTAGGGATTGGTGTATTTTTTCACATGGGAGGCATAAAAGCAATTACGGCCAGTGGTTAGATTAAGCTGATTGTTAAATGTGTCCATACGTTTTTGAAATATTCATTCTATACACAGGTAGAATATGGGTCAAACTTAGTGACTTGCTCCTAAAGAACAGAATGTGGTGAAAGTGATCCTGTGTGAATTCTGAGGCCAGTTCAGAAAAAGAAACACAGCTTCTGTCTGGCTCTGTATCTCAGGCTGCTTAACCTTGGCACTCAGCCCCCATGTAGTGAGGAAACTCAGTCCACAATGAGTGCCCATGTGTTCCAGCATAGGTGTTCTGGCTGACTTCCCCAAAGTTCCAACCAATGGTCAGCATCAATCACCAGACATGATGGCAAACAAGCCTCCAAATGATTCCAGGTACCAGCCAGTGGGCTGCCCTAATTAAAGCTGAGGGGCACAGAGACAAGCTGTCCTGGTCACACTTTACCTGAGCGTCGATTTGTGAAATAAATAAATATTGTTTATTCAAGCCACTCAACTTAAACATGTATGTTCATAGCAGCATTACTGACAATAGCCAAAAACTGGAAACAAGCCAAAGGTCCATCAATTGATGAACAGATTTTCTAAAATGTGGTCTGTCCATACAATGGAGTGTTGTTTAGCAATACACAGAAGTAGTGATGATACACGCTACAAAATAGATGCACATTGAAAATATCATCCTAAATAAAAGAAGGCAGTCACGAATGACTGTCACATATAGTGCAAGTCCATTGATATGAAATGTCCTGAACAGGTCAATCTATAGAGACAGAGTACAGCAGTGGTTCCCTAGGGCTAAGAAGAGTGGGGAAGGGAAACTGGCACACGGGGAAGGCAAAAGGGCACAGGGTTACTCTTTAGGGTGATGAACGTGTTCTAAGATTGATTGTAATGATGACTGTTTAAATCTTTAAATATAATAAAAGATACTGAATGGCACACTTTAAACAAGTGAACTCCATGATGTGTTCAGTATAGTTTGATCAAGCTGTTCCCCCAAATAGAATTGGTGCCAGTGCCTTGGGTTGATGTAAATGTGTGCTTCTTGGCTTTAGATCACTAGCCAAGGTTTAAGACACAGGAGAGTTAAGAACATGTCTTTTTCATAGAAAAATGATATAGTAAAAAAAAGTGGTCTTTTTCAAAAATATCATCTATAAAATTAATAGAAAACTCTATGACACTGTTCGAAGCATTGAGTGATTTATATTTCCCCAAATTAAGTGATTTTGGGTTCCCAAAACTGATTTAAAATTACCTTCTGTTTTAACATATTAATCTGAATATCCATTTCAATGTGACTGGGTTTTAAAGCTCCAGAGAAACTAAGCTCTCCTTTTTCATATTCATTTAACTTCCTTTTTGTAATTTTTAAGAGTTTCTGAATCCTGCAGAAATTTAAAACATGAGCAAGTCAAATTCTTTAAGAGCAAAGTTTTGATCATTATTAAACAATTATTATTTTCTATTATATAAAATAAACAAATCTATAAATGAGGATCCCCTTGCATTTTGTTCTAGTCTAATATTGTGTGAAAGCATACTAACTAAATTATAATATTAGGTAAATAATATAAAAAATAATTTTATGACATATAGGAAACAGAATTAAGATGGTAGCCATATAGAGTTCTTACAAGCAAGTTATTATAAATATCCATTTTAGTATGTTAATATAGAATATTAACCTATATTAAATATCAGCTATACATCACAGATCAGTATCCC
Source organism: Pteropus vampyrus (assembly GCF_000151845.1). NCBI lineage: Eukaryota > Metazoa > Chordata > Mammalia > Chiroptera > Pteropodidae > Pteropus > Pteropus vampyrus. Next base: position 183,309 of record NW_011889262.1, read on the forward strand.
AGGTGAAGAAGAAAGGCATAATTTTATATGAAAGTTTTAAAAAACACAAAAATACATTTTGGTACCTACTGAGGACAGTCTATAAGAAGAGAAAGTATCAGAAGGAGACCACTCAAAATAGAATGAGCAGCAGGAAAGAAAACTCTTTGAAGTCTGAGTAGAGAGAGGGGAAAAGAAAAGCTACAGGCCTTTGCTAGCACAAGGTTAACAAAATGAAAGGGATACAAAACAACCTAGAGAAAGACAGTTAAAGGAGAGGAAATGAGAATCAGAGAACAAACTCAAGTACTCAGCAAATAAACAGATAGGAAGCCATGTGGGAGCTTCTGAGGCATTGGGAAAGATTCTTCTTCTTTTTTTTTAATCTAAGTGGTAAAAACAAGATCACTTATCTTATTCTTCTTTAAGTCATACATGTATTTTTGTATGTAAGATGTAATGAAAAAAAGCTGAAAGAAAACATAAACCAAATCAAGATAATTTTTGACGTTAAACAATGACACAGGTTTTCAGACATTAATCTTTTGGAATGCTGAAGAAAAGAACACTAATAAAAGAGAGCAAAGACATCTCGCAGAAACAAAAACTCAAGGTAAACAAAGAATGCAGTTGACAGTATATGCAAAAGTCACATTCATTATTGTTTTAGGAATCATTAAAGAGTAGATCTATTATTGTGGTATACAGAAAAATGTGATTGCGCTGTGAGTTTCTGAAGTAAATTTTTAAACAGGATAATTATGAGAATTACAAAATAAATTTGTAGTTAGCTTTTAATTAAGTGAAATTATAGTTTAACTTTAATTAATGGTTGAAATGATCTAAAATATTAAAATCTTACCGGGTAATCTCTTTTTCTAATTCATCATTTTTCTTCTTTTCTTGATCCAATTGGTATTCCAGAGATTGTTTTAACTCAGTACAGTTCTTTAGTGGTTCCTTTTCAACCTGAGACTTCAAAAAATATTTAAAAAATATTTCTAAAAATTTAGAGACTTACATAAAAACTTTTCTTAAGATAGCATAGTCGATTTTACATTGTTATCATTTTTTCTGGAATTTAAATTGCCAAATTATTTCAAAACAGAGGCTTCTACAAGTAAAATACTGAGCAATAAAGACTTTAAAAGAGTGGCTATATTTACATTTTAGTTTCTAACGATGCTCTAGAAACATTTTCATCAATAGTTCAAGTTATTCCAGGTTTTATTAAATCACATCTTACTAAGATTATGTTTAAAAAATCCCCATGCAGTTCTTATGACATTATGATGATAATCTGACTTTAGGATGAGATAAAGACTCTCATTCTCTGTCAGAATTCTTCCATGTGTCAATTTCTCCTTTTCTATCAAACACTTTTCTCTTAAAATAAGTTTAAGTCTTCACTATATTTTTATATAAATACATAACTTTCTTTTGACTCCTGTAGTTTTCTCTGTCATCCTGTTTCTCCCCTTCCATTGGACTCTAACATTCTCTAATGCATGATCTCAACCATATATTCATATTTTCATCACTTATTCTCTTCTTTTACCTAAGAATTTATCAGTTCTATAATTGCACTAAAAATTCTTTGAGGTCATCTTTTTCTTCATCCTTACCCCACTTTACTTTCTCAGCAGCAACTGACAGCAATGACCACACGCCCAGTCTCTGCTCCTCTAACCCCAAGTCATTTCTAACCAACAGCTGCCCTGATGTTCACTCTTGGACCCCTTCTATTCCTCCTTCACATTCTCTCAGAGTGCTTTGAACTTTTCCCTTATGGGTGTATCTGTATTATAAAATTGCAAGTGAATGAAAGGAACTAGTTGGTAGGTTCGTTTACCTCATTGCTCCAACTTAGGGTTCACAATGCAACCTTAAATCTTAGGTAGTGTCTCCTACAGAGGAGAGTAGGAACAATAGGGGAATCCTGTCCTGCTTAATAAATAGTTACATAATTTTCACTATATATTAATAAAATAGAATCCTGGAGTTCACAATAATCTTTTCTGAGATTGGATTGTAAAATCACTGAAAGTCTGATTTAATTTAGTGAGTGGAACTAATTTCTAAACTTGCAATGCTAAGAACACTTTGTTACTATGTAAGACCTTGATTGAGCAGCCATTTCTACTTTTTCAGTAGCATGTCTTTTCTTTTTAAACACCCCCTTCACCCCCAAAAAGAAAAAGAAAAATACATTCTTTCTGCGAAATGGTTGCATTATTCTTGATGAAGGGAACAAATTAGAACATTAAAAGTAATTCATTCTCAAAATCTCACAGAAGGTTGTAGATTACAGAGGGAATTCAGAATTCTAGATCAAATCATTGCTAACATGTCTGGACTCAAACAGATCTTCATAGTCCAACGTTTACAGCAGCATTATTAACAACAGCTTAACGTTGGAATAACCCAAATATTGGACCAATAAATGGATAAAAGATGGGATATATATCAATACTGCTTTTAGACTATTGGATTTTTTAAATTAAATTCTACTACAAAAATAATTAATTTTAGGCATTCAGACAACTTCCCCTATAGAGGGAAATTACATGACTACTAACAAGTAGTATTAATAGGAATACGATAAATTCTTTCATCAGTGAGACTGCTCATGTTGTCCAAGAGAAATAAAAATCCCTCTGCAGTATGACAGAAATTGAGACATTGACTTACCAAACTTGCACCTAACAGATTTGTCTGAAGGTGTTCAATTCTGCCTGCTTGTTTTTTGATTGTGACTTTAAGCTCGTCATTTTGAATTGTGAGCCTAAAATGTATGTTTTAAAATAATTATTCTCACACATAAATTTCAAACATACCACATAATTTCTGAACAAACAACAAAGTATCATTGAATAAAACCTTAAAATTTGAAAAGTAGATGGCTGGCATTTTTACAATTGTGTTTTCTGGATAATGTGCAAAATGGAGAGACAATGTGCACAAATTATGCATTTTAAATAAGTTCAAAGCTGAAATTTTTATTCAGCTTCACACTGATGTATTTATTATCATAACTAATCATATTCTCGCACTACACTGCCCATCTACTTTACAAGTTATTTTGTGTCCTGCTATTAATTATACTTTTGCATGTCATCTGATGTCTTCTCAGCACATCTTATGGCCTGTGCAAATTGATCACTGGCTTCTTGAAACTAAAAGGAAGGAAAAAATACATTTACTACTGACAATCCATTACAAATCTACCTATTTTTGTAACTACGCTATTATTGGAACACAGCCGCACTCTTTCATCTGGTATTTTTTTGTTTTTTGTTTTTCGTTTTTTATAGCTACAGCAGAGATGAGTTCTGGCAACAAAGACCTTATGGCTCACAAAGCCTAAAATATTTACTATCTGGCCCTTTCCAAAAAAGTTTACAAACCTTTTCTCTAGTACCAAAACAACACTATCATTCATGTTTTTAAATTTATGTTTCATTAGGTAAATATGCAAATTTATATATTGGTCAACTGGGGAAAAAATAGCAAATTATCTTATAATAAACATTTATAGTTTTGTATCCAAGTACCACATAAACTATTTTAAATGATCACATATGTAAATGACCATGGCAATTCCAGTGATTATAAAAGTTCACAGGAGGCTTTTGGTGACAACCAGATACTTCATGGAATAGTGGTAGTATTTACATAGGTAGTAGTCTCTATAGGAATGCCTGGGTTTGAATCCCAGAGTATACTAGTTATTAGGTGTGTAACCTTGAGCAAAGTACTTCACCTTTCTGTGTCACCATTATTGTTAAATCAAATTTCTGGAATCAATTCATTCCCAGAAACTTTTTATTTAGGGCTGTGAAGGCAAGTACCCTGATGAGTAGATTTAGGCTATATGGTATGGCATGTCAGAAAAGCCATCTCCAGAGCTTTACAGTTGGTAAAGTGCAATAAATCTGTAAATCCTAGTTCTGGATGCATAGTAAAAAAAGGTCTTTTTTTTTTTTTTAAATTACAGTGAGAAGAAAAAAATTTGATAGAACACCTTTCTATTGGGTTAAGTGCTTTCAATTTTATATTTAATGGCTTAAAATACATTTAGAATAAAATCTTAATTATTTCATTGATTCCAAGAACAAAGTGTTGGTGGAGTATATAATATTAAATTTTATCCTGACGACTGTAAAGCTAAAATATTTTAAATTGATACATGCATATCAAACAGTATTCCACCTTAGATAAATTTATGCTTAAAAAGATAAGATTATCTCACATGAAAGAAATTAAAACAAGGTAAAATTAAGGGATAAGTTGTTCTGTACGGAATAGATGACAGGTGCTGAAGAGAATGAGCTCAATTCAAAGTTAGAACTCTCAGAGAAAGCTTCATGGAGGCGGAGAGATTGGGAGCCCAGTCTGAGTAGACACAAGATTAGGCAAGAGTAATAGAAACTGAAAAGACAGAAAGAACAGAATGCATAAATGTTACGAGGTGGTGAAATCAGCCTAATTCACTCAGAGGACAAAATCCAATGGCAGAGAAATAAAAATATATGTTCACAGAATAATTTGTAAACTAATATTCATAGTAGAATTAATAGCCAAAATGTGGTAACAACACAAAGTTCCATCAACTGATGAACAGATAAGTGGTTTAGCCAGACAATGAAGCATTGTTTAGCAATCAGAAGAAAGAAAGAAAATATTGATATGTGCGATAACACTGTTGAATCTTGCAGATGTGATGTTAAATGAAAAAAGCTAGCCACAAAGGACTGCATATTGTGTGATTCCATTTATATGAAATACACTAAATAGACAAATCTATAGAGACAGAAAGGTGGTTGCCTGAGGCTGGGGTTAGATGGGAAGCTGAGAGTGACAGTTAAGAGATGTGGGGGTTTATCTGTGGGGGTGAAGAAAATATTCTCTATTTGAATGTAGTGATAGTTGCACAGTTTTCTGAATATATTAAGAGATGTTGAATTGTACATTTTAAATGGATAAGTTATATGATATGTGCATTATATCCCAATATGGCTGGTTTTTAAAATTTGATAGTGGATCTAGACAATTTTCTTAATCTTCTATTGTGCGTGAGTAGAAGTAGCATTTCCATGCTTTTATAACAGTTCTAAAATAAAAAGAAAATGAGGGAAAATGCTTACTTTGACTGCTTTATACAATGACCTTTCTGTACAAGTTATCAAAATTTACAAAATATGGAGAGATTCCATAACTATGAGCAGAAGTGAAGACAATAAGATAATTTTCTGTAATGTTCCATTAAACATATCTTCTGATTTTAAATGACTACCTCTTCTTAGGAATGGAACTATTACTAGAAAAATATGATTTAGTGGAAAAAAAAATTCTCTCTCAACTATTATTAAAAATGTTGCACAATTCTCAACTTTTTCAAGGCTAAATACTATTAAAAACATATACTAAAAATGCCAGAATTAGAGCAAGATTTTAAGATATAAGTGCATTATAAAGATAATAAAATTATAAGAAATGAACATACAAAAGAAAGCTGTTCATAAAGATTAGTATCCTTAAATACTTTATGTTATTTAACCAGCTATAAATTAACTATTTGCATGTTAAATTTCATACATACTTGACTTCTTATTTGATTTAATTTCTTTTCCAAATCCTGTGTAACCTCCAGTGAAGTCTCTGACATACATTGCTTTTTGAGGGTATCGGCCAGTTCTTGTTGAAGTTGTCTCACGAATACCTAGGAAGACATTTCTGTTACTGATTTTACAATTCACATAAATATTATATTAATGCTAGATAACTATCATATGTATTTTTAAACATAATATCTAACTTGAAAAAAAATCAGCACATACATCAATTCACCTTTTTCTCATGTGGACGCATTGGTGTAAATTTGGTTAAAGACACAGAAGGTGGTATCCTCCTGCCTAATCAGTATTAGCTTACTTGGGCAATGGGTTCAGCCCCATTGCCCATTTTAACCTGATAAATCTGCAAAGCTTTTAAAATCTACAAAAGTCTCAGAGAAAAATGTATGTCAGTGGGACTAGTGGTAGTAAATTCTACATTGTGGAATGTTTTCCCTCTATTTTTTGGAGGCTTAAATTAACTCGACTTTCTCACATATTCAACCCTCTGCTCAAATCTTTCCAATGGATTTCTATACCTTAGAATCAAAGTGAAATTATTCCAGTGGACTTCATGGCACTAGGAACCCTAGCCTTGACCTCTCTCTCTGTCACATATGAATCCTGCCATTTGTCACACTTCTGAAAATGGAGATCTAATGCCAAAATAATGAAGCACAGAGAGCCACAATTCCCTTCGTATTGAAAAACTTATATACAGATAATAGTCATGGCTCTTGAAATAAAAATATGTGCAAATTATTTGTAAAAATATTCCAAAAAAAAATATGAATAGCAGTAGGAAGATTGAATCATATGTAGTTTGCCTAGAACTTACCACATTTGTCCCAAATTAGGATTTCCTGAAAATTAGCTGTCTTTAAAGAGTTGACAACTCATATGAATACATTATTTGAGACTTACTTTCAAATTTAATTCAAATTTGACATGAATAGAAATAAAATTATGTCAATGTTAATGTATAAGAAGCTACTGAAGATAAAGTACTATGAGATATAGCATCTACAGCTCAGTTCATCTGGGAAATCTGGAATTAACTGTCAAAGTAATCTAACTGAATCTTAATTTAAAAATACTCATTTTAGGTATGAGTGTTTCCATTTATCTGCTTCAAAAGTGGTATTGAACTGTGGTGACAGAAATATTAAAATTATGATTTTAGTACTATGTGTCTAAGTTGTTAATATCAATCTATATCTGTTAAAAATTTATAACTTAAAATTTCATAGGCAGGAGTGACATCAGAAGCACGGTGGCATGAGGCATCCCCTTAATCTCTCTCCTTGAAATTACAATAAATTAAAGAGCTAGAATCCAACAGAAAACACCCAGCTTAACTAACACACAACCACATCTGATCGACCTGCACATCAGAGCATCTGAAGGTGGGAAAATCAGGTGAGCAAAAGAAGAGGAAAGGGAGAGGAGCCAAGATGATGCCACAGATGCAGCCCAAAGCTCCCTGTGACACTTGGGGAGGAAGAAGGAACCAGATTAGGCCTACATTCACTATAGCCTCAAGCATTTTTGCCTGAGTGATCAGCATATGGTCCTGGATAGAACACAGTGAACAGGGCAGAGAAGCAATACAGAATTGCGACCTCTGTGTTCTAGTAGCTGTCATTGCCAGGCAGAAGGCCAGGTCTTGGAGCCTAGCCACCTCCCCACATTTTCCAAGCGCTAGCAGTGGGTCCTGCAGTTTCCCACCAAGAAAACTGCAGTGAGTGTCAGGCTGCAGAGCAGAGGATCTGCGACAACTGAGGAGACACAAAAAGTGACTGGTCCAGGTGACAGGAGTGGAGATACAGAGGCTAGGTGACTAAAGCCAGCGGTGAGCATTACTGGAAGGAAAACGGCCACAGGCACACCTGCAGCCTCTCCCAACCCACGCCAAACCTACCCATTCAGGCTGATCACAGCAGAGGCACTGGGACACCTCAAGCAGCGAAACATCACATCTGGCTAATGGGGCAATACTGGGAGTTCAGAAGCTCAGAACCCCATTGCCCATCACATTCTCCCATGGTGGTAGAGCTGTGGGACTGAAGCAACCTGATCATAGAGTGGACACACACCTCCCAGGGATTAAGGGGCTTTTTTTTTTTTTTTTTTTGCCACAAAGCAGAGACCCGACAGGCCTGGGCAGTGCAGAAGGCTTGTGCACCACTTACTGGAAAACAAACAAAAAAAACCCCACTTCTTATTAACCTGTGAAATAATCATAAATTTTTTGAAAAAGCAAAGTACATTCCTGTAAACGCTGAGGCAGAGAAATAATACATCGAATATCATGAACAACCAAAGTGACAAGGTAGCTCAGATAGAAAGTATAAATCTCCAGACAATTAATTTAAAGAGATAGAAATATGCAATTTAAATGACAGAGAAGTCAAGAATGCAGTTCTGAAAAAAACTTCAATAAGATGTAAGGAAATTCTGACAAGCAATTCAATGAATTCAGAATCAAAATCAATGTAAAACAGGAATACTTTACCAAAGTGATCGAATCTCTAAAAAGGAATTAAATAGATCTAGAGCTGAAGAACTCAATAAAAGATATGAAAAATGAAATAGTGAACTTAGGAAATAAACATGACC
>NW_011889262.1:192156-215971 GCF_000151845.1 Pteropus vampyrus
AAAAAAAACCATTAGATAATCATCGAACTTTTAAGCAGAGACTTTACAAGCTAGGAGAGAGTGGAATAAAAAATCCAACTATTGAAAGAGACTAGCCAAGAGGAATATATCCAGCACAGTTCTCCTTTAGATCTAAAGGAGAAACACTTTTGCAGTCATAAAAAAGCTGAGGAAATTTTCCACCACAAGTTCTACTTTAAAAGCAATACTGAATGGGGTTATTCTACCTGAAACAAAAAGACAGAAAGATACAAAACTATGAGTAAGATGACTAACAAACAGACAGAAATAGGAAATTGCAACCCTACTTCAAAATAGGGTATTGTGAATATAAATATTACATAATGGTTAAAGAAGGTCGAAACATTATTTAAAAAGAAGTCAACATCTACTGAAACTCAGAAATGAATTTACAGAATAAATAGGGAAAATTTGAGGGAAAAAAAACAAAAAAGGAAGGAAGTAAAATTTACGAAGGGGAATGGAGATAGGATGCCTGCATAAGAAAAAGTACTACTGCATATATGAATTTTTTTACATAAAGGTAATGATAACCACACACACACACACACACACACACACACACACACAGATACAAATCCAGAACTGAGACACATAACATAAATAGAGGGAACAGGAAAAAATTCATAGGATATCACCAAATTACAATAACAGACAGAAATACAAGGCTAAGAAACAATGAAAACATGATACCAGAAAACAAAAGATAAAATGGGTACAGGAAAACCTCATATATCAACTATCACCCTAAATGCAAATGAACTGAACTCGCCCATATAAAAGCACAGAGTAGCATATTGGATCTAAAAAGAAAAAAAAAATCCTGTCTTCAAGAGACACATCTAAGCTGCAAGAACTAATATAAACTCAAAGTGAAAGGGTGGAAAACAATTCTCCAAGCAAATGACCTCCAGAGAAAAGTGGGCGTAGCAGTACTTATATTTGACAAAATAGACTTCAAGATAAAAAAGTTAATGAGAGACAAAGAAGGACACTTCATAATGACAAAAGGAACAATACATCAAGAAGACATAACACTTATCAACATACATGCTCCCAATCGGGGAGCACCAAAATATGTAAAGAAATGACTAACAGAACTAAAGGGGGAAATTGATAAAAATGTAATTATTATAGGGAACCTAAATACCCACTGACAGCTATGGATTCATCATTTAAAAAGAAAATAAATAAGGAAATAACAACCTTGAAAGACACATTAGACCAATTGAACATAATCAACATTTCAGAACCTTTCATTTCTAAACACCAGATTATAAATTCCTCTCTAGTTTACATGGAACATTCTCAAGGATAGAACATATGACAGAACATAAAACTAGACTCAACAAATTTAAGAAGACTGAAATCACACCAAGCATATTCTCCAACCACAATGTTTTGAAACTGGAAACCAACTGCAAAAAGAAAGTTGGAAAATATATGGAAATTAAACAATATGATACGAAAGAACAACTGGGTAATAGGAGAAATAAATGGAGAGACCAAGAAATACTTATAAACAAATAAGAATGTGAATACAACATATCAAAACATTTGGGATACAGCATAAGGAGTAATAATAGAAAATTTCATATTATTACAGGTGTATCTCAATTAAAAAGAGATTCCAAAATAAACAACTTAACATTACATCTTGAAAAACTAGTAAAAGAAAAACAATTGAAGCCCAAAGTCAGAAAGTGAAAGGAAATAATAAGCAGAATTAAATGAAATTGGAAACAAAAGAACAATAGAAAAAATTATTGGAACAAAGAGCTGGTTCTTTGAGAAGACTGATAAAATTGACAAACTCCTGGCTAGACTCACTAAGAAAAAAAGAGAAAAGATGCAAATAAAGAAAATAAAAAATGAAAGAGGAGAAGTTATGACAAATACCACCAGAATACAAAGAATTATATACTAATAATATAAAAAATTATACACCACCAAATTCAATAACTTAGAAAAAAATGGACAAGTTCTACAAATTAGACAATTTTCCTAGATGAAATCATGAAGAACTGGAATATCTAATCAGATCAATCAACATTATGGAAATTGAAACACCCATCAAAAACCTCCCCCAAAATAAAAGTCCAGGACCAGATGGCTTCACTAGCGAATTCAACCAAACACTTGAAGAAAATTTAATCTGTTCTTCTTTAACTTTTCAAAAAATTAAAGAAGAGGCAATAGTTCCTAACTTATTTTATGAGGCCAATATTACTGATACCAAAACTTGATAAAGATATAACACACACACACACACACACACACACACACACACTAAAGACCAAAGTCTCTGATGAATACAGATGTAAAATCCTAAACAAAATATTCACAAATCGAACACAACAATACATTAAAAACATTATGTATCATGATTAATTGGGCTTCATTCCAGGGGCACAAGGATGGTTTAACATGTGCAAACACATTAATGTGATATATCACAGAAACAAAATGAAAAATTAAATTTGTATGACCATATTAATAGGTGCAGAAAAAGTACTTCACAAGATAAAGCATCCATTTATGATTAAAACACTTAATAAAAGGGGTATAGAGAAAAGTACCTCAACATTATAAATGCTATATATAACAAAACCTCAGCTGACATCATACTTAATGGTGAAAAAATAAAAACTTTCCCTATAAGATCAGGAATAAGACAAAGCTTTCAGCTATCACCACTATTCAATATAGTGTCAGAAGTCCTAACTGGAACAAGCAGGCAAGAGAAAGGAAGAAAATGCATCTAGACTGGGAATGAATAAGTTAAGTTGTCATTTTTCACATATGACATGATTCTCTACACAGAAAACACTAAACATTCCACTAAAAAAACCATTAGAAACAATAAACAAAGACACTAAAGTTTCAAGTTACAAAATCAATGTGTAAAAATCTATAGCATGCCTACATACTAACAATGAATTTAAAAAAAACAATAAAAAAATTCCTTTTGAAATTGCAACAAGAATAAAATACCTAGGAATAAACCTAATGAAGCATTATTAAAATAATTAAAGAAGACATAAAAAATGGAATGATATTTTGTTTTTGTGGGTTGGAAGAATCAGCATAGTTAAAATGACCTATTACCCAAAGCTTTGTACAGATTTAATGCAATCCCCATTAAAATTCCAGCGGCATTCTTTAAAGAAATAGAACAAAAAATCATCAGACTTGTATGGAAGCCTAAAAGAACATGAACAGCCAAAGTAATCCTAAGGAAAAAAAAACAAGTCCAAAGTTATGACTCTGCCTGACCTCCAAATATACTATAAAGTGACAGCAATCAAAACAGCATGGTATTGGCAACAAACAAACAAACAAACCCCCTAAACCTCCAAACTTCCAAACGAACAACAGAAACAAAAACCAGTGGAACAGAATTGAGTGTCCAGAAATAAACTCTTATATATATGGGCAAAGAATTTTTGACAAATAGGTCGAAACCATACAATAGAGAAAGAAGAGCCTCCTTAATAAATGATGCTGGGAAGATTGGGAAGCATAAGCAAAAGAATGAAACTAAACTGCTGTCACCATATACCAAAATTAACTCAAAATGGATCAAAGGCCTGAATATAATACCTGAATATAATATGAAGGCTTGAAAGAATAAATCATAGAAGAAAACATAGGTACTAAACTCATGGACCTTGGATTTAGAGAGGATTTCATGAGTTTGACCTCAAGGCATGGGAAGTAAGAGCAAAAATACATGAATGGGGCTGTATCAAACTAAAAAGCTTCTGAACAGCAAAAGAGACTGTCAACAAGACAAAGAGACAACCATCCTGAGAGAGAAGATATTTGTATACAGAGCCTCCAATAAGGGCCTAATATCCAAAATATACAAAGAAGTCATACAACTCAATGATAAAACAAACAAGCAAACAAACAAACAAACAAACAATTAAATTAAGAAATGGACAGAGGAACTAAACAGATACGTCTTTCAAGGAGACATAAAAATGGCCAACAGACAGATGAAAAGATGCTCAACTTCACTAGCTATTAGGGAAATGCAAATCAAAACCACAATGAGATATCACCTCACACCTGTTAAAAAGGCTATCAAACTGGGCAAATAAGAATGAGTGTTGGAGAGGACATGGAAAACAGTATGGAGTTTCCTCAAATAACTAAGAATAGAATTACTTTGTGACCCATCAATTTCTCTTCTCAGTATCTACTCCCAAATTTTGAAAACATTTATCTGTAACCATAGATGCATCCCAATGTTCATTGCAGCATTATTCATATTGGGAAAGACATGGAAACAACTGAAATGCTCTTGGATAAATGATCGGATAAGGAAGATGTGGTACATATATATGATGGAATATTACTCAGCCATAAGAAAAGATGAAATACTGCCATTTGTGACAACATGGATGGATCTTGAGATTATTGTGCTGAGCGAAATAAGTCAGACAGAAAAAGCTGAGAACCATATGCTTTCACTTATGTGCGGACTGTAAAACTGAAAACAACAAACAACAAGACAAACAGAGTGTCATGGACGCAACTACAGTTTAGTAGTTACCAGAGGGAAAGGAGGGAGGGGTAATGGAGATCAAATATAAGGTGATGAAAGAAAACACTTTGGGTGGTGAACACACAATGCTATATACATATGAAGTGTTATTGAACTGTACACTTGAAACCTATATAATTCTATTAACCAAATTAATTTAATAAACAAAATTCATAAACAACACAATGTTTTACTCAAAATAAAGTACCTCTCAGTGTTAATTTTTATTTGCTGGATACAATGTATGCTTTTAAGTTGAAAGAGCAAATACATTTATAGTCTATATATTTTTAATATTAAGGTAGATTCACCATTTAGTTGTAATCAAATATTAATTAAATATTTTCCTGGAAATTTGAAAACTACATATCTTTCTGGATACTTACTTCTCTTTCTTCTTTATCAGTTTCATATCGATACATTCGCTCTTTTAAATTTTTACACTCATTGATTAACTTCTGATTTTTTTCTTCCAGTATACGACCTTGATTTTCACTTTCAGCCTGAAATCTTTTTATCGTATCCTGAAACTGTTCTTGTATGGTAATTATTGTCTTTTCTTTATTTTCGGCTTTAGGGAGAGCATCATCCAGTTGCTTTCGAAGCAACATATTTTTACTTTGTAGGCGAGATATCCTCTCCTCTAAGGATTCCTGCTTACCAACATATTTATTCACTTTACCTCGTTCATATTGATACATGTGTTCAATTTCCTTCTTTTGACACTGTGTTTGGCTTAGGTCTCTTTGTACATGTTCTAAAGCCAAAGTCTTCTCTCTGAGAGCATCTCTTGTCTGATGAAGCTCAGTTTCTAGGCTGTTCAATTTACTTTCAGCTTTACACAGTTGTTGAGAAAGAATCTCATTTTTATCTTTCATGTTAGACATATCGAAATTCATTTTGTCTCGAAAATGAAACCATTCATCTCTTGCTTTTTGGAAAGCAAATTCTAGGTCTCTTTTTGATGTCTGACCTTGCTCATGATCGTGTATAGTGGTAGCCAGTCTAGAACGGTAGGATTCGACTTCTGTTTCCAGTCTCTCTTTACTTTGTTTTTCATTCTCCAGTTGAGAGTTTAGTGTTGTCTTTTCAGCTATCAGAACATTAAGATGTCTATTATACTGAAATATTGTTTTTTTTAGTGTTTTCTTGTTCAATTTAATGGTCTTTTGAAGACTGTCATTCTTTTCTTGTAAAATTGTAATGTCCTCAAAATATTTTTTTTCTTTTTCCTGCTTCTGATTTTTTACTGTGTCTATTTCCAGGTTTAGCATAGCAATTGATTCATGTAACCTGTGGTTTTCATACGACAGATTTTTTTCTTTTTCTTGAGCATCAGAAACCTAAGTAAAACAAAGGAGATTTGTAGCTAGCACTCAACAAAACAACATATTATGATATCCTCTGAAACTGAAGAAGAACCTTTATGTCTATATCATGAAAAGGTTGTATAAGAGGATATCTCACTGAAAAAAACATTAAGTTGTATCTAAACCTCCAACTTTATAGAAGCATAGTTCCCCAAAAGTTCAGAAATTTAATATGACACTGAATTTGTGAAAGTACAAAAGAAATCAAAAGAGAATTTTTAAGAGCCTCAGAATTGGAAAGGCAACAAACCCAGAAAGCATAAAATAAAGATTAATAAGTCAGATTACATGTAAAAATGGAGTTCACAGTCTAATTTACAACTACCACACAGTAAGCATATTAACTCTCCATATATCTGGACAGATTAAATTTCCTAAAATTACTTTTTCCAAAAATATTCTATAGATATCCTACTTTTCTAATATTTTCATAGTCAGTTATAAAGATTACATCTTTAACAACTGATTAATCTGGGCATTGCACTAAGCACTTCTATATATATCAATGAATTCATTTAGTTATCACAATCTGGAATAGAAAAGTTAAAAAGATAAGCCAGTTTAAAATTTATCTTGTCTTCTAACTCTACATTTAGTGCCTCTTGTCCCAAACCACAGCTACTTCTCTAGTGTAAATATATAAATACAAAAAGAGCATATATTTCAAAAAAAATCATGGTAAATAAGGTAAAATTTATAGAGCTCCTCTTAGAAAATCATGAGATTATTTGCTGTTGCAATAACTTTAAATTTCTCTTCATATTTAAAGTTGTAATAAGTGTGAAATAGAAAATAATATACTGATCTATTTTACTAAGAATAAAATGCTTATTAATAAATTATCACTAAGTCTATATCATGACATATCATTGTTTTCACAAGCTCCTTGGAATGAAATAGGATACTACTTGGAGCAAATGGTTACTTTTCTCAAAAGTAGGAGAATCACATCTAAAACATGGCCTGTGAACTGCCTATACTTTTCTCCTTAACATCAGTGGAAGTGAAAACTAACCTCTCTATTGATTTACCAAGGGGATGGAAGTTACTGCCAAAACCTGGGACATCTGTTGTTAGTAGCAATAGCTTTGAGAATATAGAAAGCTCCTCAATTCCTATGGAAAATATTAAAAGCCTATTGTGAAAGTCACTACTGTTGGGGATACATTTATTTGAATCAAGAATATTATTTTATCTAGTGGACCAAAAACATCACTCCTAAAATACATATACATATGCAAATATATATGTATGTATATATACATATATATGTTTTTAAAATCCTCTCTATTTCCCATATTACAGTGTTGTGTCTTTTTCTAATACATATGGACACAAATACATGCAAACATTCATTTGAAAATGACTAAACAAAATACCTTAGATTTCATTTTCTTAAGATTTATTTCTATCTTCTTTTGCTTGCAAAGGTGATTGGTCAGAAGTACATCTTGTAATATTCTGGCATTCTGTTCTTGACAAAGTTGCTTCTGATGGTCATTTCGCCCTTCAACAACCTAGAGAATCAAGAGTGAACAAAGAGAAATTAGAACATAATTACAATTTAACTTCTTAATCTATGTTTATCTTCTCCCAAATCATTGGATGGTAACTAGGAACTGTAAAATAACTTGCCTTAGTCTAAATTAAAAAAACAAAAAACAAAAAAAACAAGAACTTGCAAACCTACTTTTCTCATTGTTTGAACTAAACAATTTGTCATATGTTAAATCCATCAAAAATGAATTAGTAGATGATTTTTTATGTTACAAAAGGCTTCCTCACTTAAAATAGTTTCCCTCACAGTATCTTAAATAGTGATCCTACACTATACTTAAGAATATTTTTTAAAAGATTAATAGCTGGACAAGAGGCAAGCTTTAATTTTTTAGGAGCCAAAATCATTGACATCAATCAGAAAAAAAAGCAAATTCCTAGTTTTTATTTCAAATGATATACACTAATAATGTTATGCATAACTAGAGTTATCTGTTGCATACAATTCTAATTTATTCTAATATCCACTAAGGAGAGTGGGTAAATTTTTAAGTAATATTTAATAATTTTCTACACTGAAATGAAATAAATTAGAAAGTTATTGTTTGTACTCTAATGTCAAAAAATTTTATCCTGCAAGGTGTGATTTAATAAACAGGCAATCGAATAGATTTTATGATCCCATTCTCTTTCCGAACGTAGAATCTGAAGTCAAATACAGAGAGATTTCAAGGCAGAATAAATCTTTAACCATGGCATTAATGACTAGCAAGATCAAACTGCAAATTTTAAACTCCTGAGATTGATTACTCCTTTCACATGAATCTAAGTTGGTGGCTATCATTTTTATATTTTTCATAATTTCAACCATTTAATTATATGATTCAATTTTTAAAGTTACCTCTTTGTCATGTAAGGCAGGTATAAAAATGAAAGAAATAATACTCAGGAAGTTTCGAGGTTTTGAGGTTTTGAGGTTTTGTGTGTGCGTGTGTGTGTGTGTGTGTGTGTGTGTGTCACAATGCCAAGAACAAACTTCAGCTATATAAATGGTTAAAGATTCTAACAATATTTTACATTTTGTGACTTGTTAAAATGTTATACAAATAATATTCAGCTATGATATATTGACTCTAAAAAGCTAGCTTGACAGGGTAATTTCAATTGGACAATGTTACCTTATTAAAGCATGGAAATGCTATTATTAGCAGGACTTTAAATTTAAATTTTTACATACCTGTGGGTGGTTATTTTCACTTGTGTCAAGCCTTCCTTGCTCTTCCTCTGATGTCATTCTTACGCTTAGTTCTGCTGACCAATCTATATTTAAGTGAAAATGAACTTCTTAGAAGGGTTAGATAAAAGCTATAATCTTTATAAAGCACAAAAATATCATTTTAACCACTGAGAGTTTAAATTTATCTTCATCTTTTGCTGAATATTTACTTCTTTAAGAAATATTTCTAATTTTCTAATACTTCAACAGACCAATTGCAAAATAAGAGATGAAGTTCGAGACATATAAACATCTCAAAAATTAATTCAAAAATTCATTCACCCAACATCAATTAAAAAAATAAACAGATACAAAATTTAGAAACACACTACAATATATAAAGTCACACTATCTGTCTGACCATTGTACTGTATACCTCAAACTAATAGAAAATAATAGAAAATAAAGCAAAAAAATTAAAAGTCACACTGTATTCTATTCTCTACCTCATGGTAGTACCTTTTTAACAACACCCTAAACTTCACCTGCAATATTATTCACTGTTTCCAAAATTACTGTTACTTTTTATGCTTTTATTGGTGTACTCTTTTCCTGATATCTGAAATCTTTTGCTCTATTATTCTGAAAAATTTCTTTTCATCGTTTTAGGACTTAGCACTGGGATTTAAAGAAGAACACAGATAAGAGGTGTCAGGAATGGCTTTCCTAGAGATGATGCCTCAGCTGAGACTTAAACTGTGAGGTTAGCCAGAATCAAAGGGATAGAGAGAAAGAAAGGAGTATGTAAAGCTGTACCAAGACAGGGAGAAAAGCATACAATACAATAAAGTTTGTTTGAAATACAGGGATGATGAGGTGGGCATTGCAGCATTTTAGTCATGCCAAAGAAAAGGGCAGACAGCAGAAAGGGCTAAAGATGGAGGTTTAGAAGAAGTCAGATTATAATAGCCTTAGATGTAATTTTAAGTTGCCCAGATGGTGATATGGTTTAATGAGTGTCTCAGTCCTATTTGCATTGGAGGTTGATCACTCTAAATGCTATGGTAGTGATGAATTGAAGGGGCATACAAATAAACGGAGGTAGACGAATTGAAAGGCAAGAATGCAAAATAAAGATGATGCAGGCCTGAACTGAGGAAACATTTACAGAAATATTTAAGATATAAATCATCAGGGCCCACTACAGAATGAATCTTTACTCAATGAGTATATGCCCAAATCCTGGGTCCTTGGAGAACTACACTCTGCTCATTGCTTTATAAGAGGTATCGACTAAGAAATGAAATGAATTACATGAACTGTTTAAGTTGCTTGAATTCATTTTGTAGTTTTTCTGTTTCACATGTTTTTGTGTTGAGGGAGCTAGGGTAAGTGTTTATTTGGCACCTGAAGAAATAAGATACTTGTATACGTACGTAAATAACTTTGGATTTATAGCTTGCAGTCACTACTCTGAAGATAATTGAAAATCTTTTGTACGTACAATGTTAATTGTAGAGGTAAGGAAAGTAAAAACGTTAAAACTATAAGAGTGAAAAAATACTGTGTGTTTTGTTACTACAGACCTGATCATATGATTGATAAAGGACATTCAAATAATGGTACATAAAGCGAAATACACATTAGATGTAATTAGTCAATAGAATGGTTATTCTAGCAGTATTAAAATTGGTTTTAACCAATATCACCCCAATAAATTTACTTAAAAAATTAGTTTTCCATATGTTGTTTTTAAATGATAGAGCACTCCTTAAAAACAATGTACCTTGTGAACTATTTATTTATTAAAAATGTTTTTCAAATATGACTGACTATGTGGACACAGCTGAGAAGGAAGTTTTATGTACCAAATCTTTAATGATTCCCATTGCTGTTAGAGAAGCCAATTCTAAAATATATAAAACCATAGAAAAATACAAGAACTATTTTAATATTTGGTTTTGAAAGGTGCTTTTTCAGTTATACTGAATATAGTGATAACTAATACCTGTGAATTCAAAGATACAAAAATAAAAACGAGAAGCCACATTTTGTTTTAGTTGGCGATCTTTAGATCTTTACATAGTTTTTCCATTTAGTCCTATAATTCTAAATAAAATCTTGCTACCCAATGCCAAGTGTATGCTAAATGAAATTTCTCTTTCTCCTAATTCTTCTTCTTATTAAGGTCTATGTTATTTTGGTGATGGGGAAGAATGCCAATATCTTGCTAAAAGCTATTCCGTTTGGTCGTAGGTTGCACAGACAGAGGAAACATAAGGTGGATCTTGCCACAAAATGATTTTTCAAAAGTCAAAAGTATGATGAAGCCATCCAGAGATGGTCTAGGGCTGAACTCTGTTTCTCTATTACCTTCTTTGCTTTCTCCATTTTCTGATAACTGTGATTCGCACAGGTCATAGGGTTTATAATCCCTTATCAGAAACATAGCTCTACTATTAGTCTTGTCTTTATGTATCAAGGTCATCTGTCCAAAGTCTGTGGATGCTGACTGATTTGGGGTCATCGATTGTGATACGAATGGACATTTATCGTCAACTTTCAAATCCCTGGTTCTCTGACAGGTTTCATGATTGAGGGGCAAACTAGCAGAATCCGAATCTGAAGAATCTGAAAATAAAGTTTTCATTGATTAGAATGGTAACCACAAGACAGATCTGACTAATTTGTAAAAATTCTCTTTGGAGACAGAAACAAAATTCTCAGATTTAAATGTCCTCCTGTTCCTCAAACACACTACCTACTTCCTCATAGTCCACTTTATTTCATGCGTCCTATATTTGCCATTCTCATAGGTAAGTTTAATTAATTATTGTCTCTCAGCAATTTTCATTACATAAGCTGTTTTCCATAAGAGCTTTGCTTTATTAACAGTTAGTACCTAAAAGTATATAAATTTACATCTAACTATTTATTCTGTGTTTAACTATCTATGACAAACATGGGTTAAAAATGCTTTTAGGGAATGGTACAACTTTTAATAAGAAACTACTTAATTACAGTAAAATGGTGTTTTCTAAATGCAACAATGTCTTTAGAATTCATTTTTTAAGGCCTACATAAACAGAAATTTCTGTGAGAAATGACAGCCTTGTGTGACCTCATTGTTTCCATATAAAAATAAAATCTGTTTAGTTCACACTAGATCCAAAGAGTGCAGAGTGCCATGAGACAGAAAAAGAATATGTAACAAAAATATTTTCCTGTTTTTTAAGAAAAAATTCTCAGATTTAAACTTTCTAAGACAAGCGAAAGAAAAAAGCCTGACATGTAGAAGTAAAGCTGTTTGCTTGTTTGTTTGTTTGTTTGTTTGTTTTTATGCTATACACTAAATCTCCATGACTGTTTTGTAACTACTAATTTGTACTTCTTCATCTCTTCACATTTTTCACCCAGACCCACAACCGTGGTGACCTCAGGCAATTACCAATTTGTTCTCTGTATCTGTGAATCTGTTACCCTTTAGTTTGTTTGTTTCTTTTGTTTCTTAGATTCACATGTAAGTATTATCATATGGTATTTATCTTTCTCTCTGACTTATTTCACTCAGCATAATACCCTCTAAGTCCATCTATGTCTTTGCAAATGGTAAGATTTCATTTTTTTTTAAAATAGCTGAGTTATATTCCATTGTACATATGAACCACAACTTCTTTATCCAATCACCTGTTGATGGGCACTTAGGTTGCTTTTATTTCTTGGCTATTTTGAACAGTGCTGCTGTGAACATAGGGGTTCATAGATCTTTGCGAACTAGTCTTTTGGTTTTCTTTGGATAAATACTCAGAAGTGCAATTGCTGGGTCAAAAGGTAGTTCTAGTTTTAATTTTTGAGGATCTTCCAAATTGTTTCCATAGTGGTTGGACCAATTGGCAACCCCATCAAGAGTATACAAGGGTTCCTTGATCTCCACATCCATGTGCCCAAATATGGTTTAAAACAATGATTCTCAAGTGTCATCTGACAATCCCAGGAGTCCGAAGATCCATCAGTTCAGGGGTTTAGAGGTCAAAACTCTTCACAGGAATACTAAATGTTTTTTACCACTTTCACTCTCACTTTAAGTGAATAGTAGATTTTTACACAGACCTGATATGTGGTCATATCCTAGCTCTATTGGGTGAAAGTTCTCATGGCTAATGGAATGTATGGCTATGTGTGTTTTTGTTTTAAAATTTTCAGTTTTATTTTTAATATTATTCATAAAATTGGTACTACCCACTTAAACAAAATTCTTTGGAATTCTCAATAACTTTAAAGAGTATAAAAGGATCCTAAGGCCAGAAATTTCAGAATTTCTTTTTAAAAGATTGTGTCTACCAAATATTCATTATGATTAATTACTTCCTTATTTTTAATAACCAAAGTCACCAGAAACATTCTCCAATACACACACACACACACACACACACACACACACACACGTCTGTTAATAAGAACATCTAGTTGGCTTAAGCTCATCAGTGTAACAACACTAAAATGATATCAACTTAAAGCACGATTAACATTTTAGCAACTGAAGCTTATTCTAGGTTAAGATCAGAATTCAAATAAGCATTTTTTAAACCACTGGAAAAATCTTCGAGTCTAATGATTAAAATCTGGGTATCTTTAATAAGTACAAGGATTCCAAACTGGGAAATTAGGCATACTGAAATAAAAGTAGAACTATCAGAGTTAAAAGTGACATTAAACATTTTTTCTTACTTTTGTAAATATCTCTTTTTCTCAAAGATAAATATAAAAATGACATCTACAGTATTTATGTTAAAATCTTTCATTAATTTGCAAAAATTATAAATTAGGAATAAGAAAACTATGAGAATGTCAAATATTTTTGTGTATTCATTACCAGGTTTAAAACTGTTTAAAAATTTACCTGAACTGTATGTTTGCATATCTTCCATTCCTACTGCTTTGAGAAGAACAGGATAATTCACTTCAATGGTAGGCTGAATGGGTTTTAAAACAAGTTAATTAATAAATAATTATGTGCATGTCTTATAATCTATACTTAATAATTCAAGATAAAAAACACAAAAGTTATTACCTTTAAGTGAGGATATTTTTCAGGAGAATCTAAAAAAAGGGACATATACGCAATTATACGTAAATATGAAAACCAACTATACATTCCTGCAGAATTAGTATGAAGCTACATCCTCATGGTGGGCTTTGGAAATGACTATGTATGTGTTAGTGTTTTTTTCCTAGGGGAGTGGGGAGTGAGTGTGCAAACAGCAACAAGACAGTATTATGTATCTACTATAAATATGGAAGAAAAAACAGGAATAGAGGGCTAACAATACATGCCATTGAGATTCCCAAAGATTGTTTCAAATGACTATAACTGAACTAGAAAAGTGTGCATACACCAATGTCAACATGCTGATAAATGGAGAGAACAGTGATCATTCATCAGAGGAACAAATCATGTCCCTGACAGGATCAATGGGAAAGCTGATGATAAAAACCAACAGTATATCCTTAATGTAACACATCAGAATCCTTTATACCATTAATGCTCAAGTATTTATCATGGTCTTCATTTTGTCTTGTCATTTAGCGAGTACACAGGTGTGATGATAGTTCAGTTGAATGCATAATTCATATCAATAGAGAAAGTGTTATGAATTAATCAGCTTAGGTATACACTTGTAGAATAATAGTTAGTATAAATATTCATTTTTTTCCATACTAATGTGGGCTACTGCTATGCCTACATTTCTTGTATCCTCTAGTTTAGCCCTCTTAAAATTTCTTGATCCACTCGTGCACCAAAGTATACAAAGCACATTCAAGAAATAATGTATAATGAGCTTTTAATATTGCAATATGGTTACTAAAAAGAGAAAATTAATTGCCAAAGATATATGAGCTATTACAAATCTTTTATGTTTCAAAATCAGTGTAATATTTTCTGCAAATAACAATTTTAGCACTAAGGGAATAACTCTATAATTTATTTTGTTTCCAGAATTAGTTTGGCTTGTTATATCGTGCTAGTAGTTAAAAGTTTTATAAACTAGCTATCCTATCAAAAATTAGCTACCTTAAAAAAACAACCAATACTTCTATATTTAAATTAATCCCATTTGAATAACAAATACCAATTTAACATACATCTCTGAGGGATGATAAAACTATAAACTCACCCAATACTTTCTAACCTAACATTCTCATGACGAAGTTAAATGAGTGGCTACAATTGACCCCGAATCTTGCACTTCCTACTGCTTTCAGTATTCTCTGGAGCAGCAATGATTGCATCTTCTGTTTCAGTGCAAATATACTAAAGCCATCTAAAGCGAGGTCTCCCCGACTTCCTCATCAACTCCAAAATATCTAGCTAACAACTTTCTTTTCACTTCTTCTGTTCACTATCCTTCTTAGTCTTCAAAATTTCAAGAGCTGTGGCCTTGATTCTTCCCTTTTCCATTCTTTTTGTGGATTGTCTCATGACTTTTTCTTTGCTTTTTAGCCATAGTATCTTACATGTATAATTTCTCTTGCTTCATCTCCTTGCTTCCCTTTATAGTGGCTATAAATATGTTCAGAAATAAAACAAAATAATGCTGTTCTTTGATCCTTTCAAGTTTTGAACTATTCAATGGCTCTTCATGCAGATTTCTCTGAAGATACCCTCTCAACTCAGAACACGGTCTGAGGACCAGTAATCACAGAAGTCACCTGAGAGCTTGTGAGAAATGCAGAATACCAGACCTGCTGCTATCATTTCTTTAAAATTGAAACTTCATTAGATGTTATAAACTTCTAATGGACTTTTTTCAGATAATAGCTTCCCTGATCTCCCATAACTGATGCTGCTCTCTCCTGCTTTCCACTGCTCTTCTTTTGACTATACAATACTCTCCTATGAAGAAATCCCATTTTACATTAAAGTATATACATTTATAGCTGCCCACATGTACTTATGTGCATCTATGGTAGATAAAACAGAGCTCTACGTGTTCAAGTACCTCAGTCCCTAACACCTTCCTAATAGTGGAGAAAAGACTAAGAGTAGGGACCTTTTGCTGCACTTCTCTGACAAGTTTTGGTACTGGAAGCTCACTTTATATTCTTCCCACATTTCCAATGCTCTGCTCTTCCTTTTTCAAAAGATTTTACTACCTTCCACTATATATACCTGCTTCTTTTTCCTTCATTTACTGATTATAATTTCTGCCTTTCTTATTCTTCATTCCCTCTTTTATTCTTTTCCTCTTTTTTATTTCCTGACTTTTCTTAGGGAAAGAAACAAAATAATTTAGCTTCTGCAGTGGCTTTCTCAAATTAATCTCTTCCTGAGACCCGATAAGATATACAACTGATCTCTTTTCACTTCACTTTTTCTTTACAATGAATGTAATAGGTGATTTTTTTCACTATTAGACTTTATCAGGCTTCATGTTTTAAATCAACATCCTGTCCAATAACTTTTTTACAAAATACAGTTCTTACCTTCGACTTGTCCATTTGGTATGTTTTTTCCTCTTTGATCTGCAGCTCCAGAGAAGTGATCAACATGCTTCTGCGGTAGACTTGCAGAAAAACGCTGTTAAAATTTATATCAATAATGAGATGCATGAGGTATTTTACACATCCATATTAATATCACAAAATCATACATGTGGCCATAGGATGACCTGAAATAAGTCTCTAGTTTGTAGAATAACTTAACTTCAGAACCCAAACTGATTCCTTATGACTTTGAAGCCTTAGTTTCTTATATTATAGTACACTGATTTCATTAAAGGAATCTTGCAAATTAGCAGAATTGTACTATGCAGTATTAATATATTTAGAACATAGTTATTCTTATGATAACTTAAAAACATAAGAAAATAAATTTTATGGGCAAATGCAGAGATGAGAAAGGAAAGTCAAAGCAAACCTTATATGTATTAACATCACTCAGTGCTGACATTTAAATTAATAATAATTAATAATAATAATAATAATAATAATAAAAAAAAAAACCACAGCCTCAGGATCCGAATGTGATTCTACATCTTCCTCTTCTCCTAATTCTAATGCTGACATTTTAACTATAAAATGTAGTTACAGATACATTAATGTGAACATTTATTACCATGAATTTTAAATACATATATAAGTCTATCTCCATTCGTAAATATTTTGATGAAATAAAAGTAATAACAAAAATGAATTTCAGAGTATTGAAGCTTTTGCAAGAAGAAAAATTGGCATTTGGGATACTTTTGAAGAAAGAAAGCAAAAAATATACACTTAAGGAAATAGATCTCATATTCGTATCTACTCACTTTAGATTTGTTTAGACAAGCATGTAAGCAGAAAAAAATATATAGTCACTAAATTATCACTTGTATTATTTTTACGTGCTCCATCAACATAGGTCAAATTGTCCTTATTTGTTTGCTCTCATGGAGCACTTTCAATAATATCCATACCATTTTCTTTCTTCCCAATTGCTGGTGTTGTTGCTTCTTCCTATATAAACAAAACAAATCAAAAACCTAACTTTAGATAACATCATATTCATTCACTTGCTTGCTCACTCACACAATCAGTCAGGGAGACAACAAAGGTTTGCTGTATCTATCAAATCACAGGCACTAAACTGAGAGATGTTGGATGTATAAATAAAAGACTTTGTCCTCTATTGTATTAGGGGTAGAAATACATGAAAAAATTAAGAACAGAAAGGTATCATTTGCTACTTCTATAACTAAAGTGAATAAAGTACAGTAAGGGTACAAAAGAGACAATAGTCATTTGTACTTGGGAAGCTCGGGAAATGCTCCAAAGTTTGTATCGTGAAAGATACATGGAGAGAGAGTGTGAAGGGCATGAAAGGGCAGCATGAGCAAAACAAGAAGTAAAAGACAATACAGTAAGTGAGGGCACCAAAGTACTGTGGTAAGGCTAGAACACTGGGAATGGGATGGAGAGACAAAACTGCAGAATCAGAGCCACAGCGAACAAGGCAAGTGTCATGCTGGCATATGAGTTTTACCCTCATGTAACAGAGAGCCACTAAATACGCAGAGGAGTTACACCATCACATGCACATTTTAGAGCAGTCACTCTGGCAGCAATGTAAATATGAATATAAAGACAGCAAAACTAGAAAAGAGTATTTCAAAATTGAAGGTGAGAAAGGGACTACAATAAGATATTAAATTCAGGTGAAAATATTAAACTTGGTGAGTGACTAGATATGGTGATTTCAGGGATGGTTGAAATCCAGGATTTTTCATGCTTCAGTATTTCTGTGGTGGATTTACTAGGATGGGGAAAAACAAATGACAGAGGAGGTAACAGAGGTCAGCAAAAAGGAAAGTGTCGGGGCAGTGTATTCAGTTTGGAACATATCAAATTGTAGGCACCCAGGGGACTTAGAAGAAAGATCTGGATAAATACATTTGGAGTAGGACTAGGTGACCTTACTCAGGAAAAGCATAAGATGTTAAGATAGATATTTGTAACATGTACTAAACTGATAAAATTAAGCAATGCAAAGCTACACAGAACTTGTGAAATTTTGAAAATAAAAATAAGAGTAGGGGAAAATATATTTCAATTATATTTTTCAAATTCTGTTTCAACAATATGAAATACCCTTTTATGGATATATGCAAATGTTTATTTCTGGAATATTGTAGCATTAAGCATTTTAAGTTCAATGAAAATATTTTATTGTTAAACAGCAATCACGATGTTATAATAAGAGTCCTGTTTAAAAATTAACTTTAAAAAGTAAGTTTTAAATTGTAGAAAAGAAATGCTTATGTGACTACAGAATCGTGAGACATTTTTAAGTACTCAGTGATGTATGAAAAGAAAACAAATCCCTATTTTTAATATCACATGGTTTTCTTATTCCCCTATGAAAAGCACACTAATAGTTGTAATTTTTTATCTATTCTATTTAGCATGGTAGTTAAAGTTTTTCAGAAAAGAAATCTATTAAAAAAACTAATAAAACTATATTCATACAAGTTGAAGATTTAAAAGTCTTCAAATACGTCCAGATTGTTAAGCAGGACTCAATGAAGAAATGGACTAAAAATAAAGTCACCAAGACGTCTGAGTTTTAGATAGGAAAGAATTGTCATGTTAGGTTTAACAACTATGAATACCAAAGTTAATAAAATTTCTTAAGAATATTATTCAATGTACACATTGCTGGAGATATTTTAAAAGTAAAACATAATCTTGCAGCAATAATTTTGTATACTGTGTTGGTAATCTTTCCTTTTTTATAACTTTACAATTACAATTGATTTATATTAGAAAAAAAATCATAAATTGTGATTTCATTTGATGTGTGCATATGTGTCTATTAATTGCAGATATTATTCAGAAATAATTAATCAGAATCTCTAGCTTGAAGAGGCTAGGGGAGCTGCCCATTGTCTTACAGCTAGGAAATGGCACAGAGTGGGCTCAAAGTCAGATTGCCTACCTCTCAGGTCCAGGCTGGGACCGCATTCTGCTCAGTCCTCTTTACTCTCTCTCCTCCCATTTTACGCCTTCTCTAGTTTGTTTCTTCCTTTTGTCCCTCCTTGCTGAACAAACTCTAAATTGAAGCACTGTGCTAGGCATGCTGAGAATAAGTGTGTGGAGAGGGGACCTGTTAAAATCTGTCCCCTCACAGCCCTGCTCAGTCTCATCCTGCCCTCAAGGAAGCTTAGAGATGTTCCCTGAATCATTGTTTATAGTGGAAAACAAAACAAAACAAAACAAAACAAAACAAAACAAAACAAAACAATAAACTGGCTCTATTCATAGTAGACCAAATAAATAACTCATGTGCCAATAGGAGGATGGTTTCATTGTTGAGCCTCTTCTCACACAGCAGGCAGGTGAGCACATTTACTCTTCTGCCTGCCTACAGGTCCAGGCAGGCTCCAAACATGAGTGTCCATCAAACTCATCCCACCCTTGAGATTCCTGCAGAACCCATTCCACTCAACTCATGCACAGGCCTAAACTTGGTTCAGCAGCTGTTACTAACAGGCATCTGACCTTGGCCCACACTGCAGACTTCCTGAAAATTCTCAAGGTCCACAAACCCCAGAGAAGCAACACTTGGACTTGGTGTACCCCGTACTACTTGCGAAGCAGCCCCCAGCAGGGCAGTAGTGTAAGCTGGCCTCAGTTCACAGCATCGTTGCTCTCCAGCACCTCCAAACCAAGCACAGGCTACTACCAACTGCAGATCACTCTGTATGTCCTACTAAGTGGCCCTGGTCCAAACACAAATAGCAGCTGACCTGGGGCTGTACCAGAGCTTCTCTCAAAAGGCTCAGGAAACAACATACCTAATCATCAGCTTCAGTCCACACCAAAGCACCACTCAATTAGCTCCAAAGAATGGACTCAACAGGAACTAGAGCCTGCTACATCCAATCTCACTCCACAAAGTTAGCCTGCAGTCAAAGCCACTCTTCATAGTCCAACAGAATCAAGTCCACACACTTAAGTGCCAAAAGCAATCAAGGCTCAACTACAACAGGAGAGCACAAACAACTCACACAAGGGGTGCTATGCCAGTGGGCCCCATCGGACACTTACTACATAAAGTGACCCTGCCAAGACTGGGAGACTTAGCAGATCTACATAATACATAGAAGAAACAAACTCAGAGAGGCAGCCAAAATGAGAAAATAAAGAAAGAACAGGAAAACTTTAGAAAAAGAACTAAACAAAATGAAGGCAAGCAATCTACCAGACACAGAGTTCAAAACAGTTATAAAGATGCTCGATAAACTTAGAGAAAGAATAGATGTACTCAGTGTGAACAACAACAGATAGTGACGCTAAAAAAGGATATTGCAAACATAAAAAAAAAGTCAAAAATGTGCACTGCAATAACTGACGTGAAGAATTCATTAGATGCAATTAACAGCAGATTAGATGAAGCAGAGGATTTAATCAGAGATTTAGAAGATAAGGTAGCAGAAAACACCCAATGGAAACAGCAAAAAGAAAAAAGAATAAAAAATATCAGGATAGTTTAAGGGACTCTGAGATAATATCAAAGGTTACAACATTTACTCCATAGGGGTACTACTAGGAGAAGAGTGAGAGCAATAATTGAAAATATATTTCAAGAAATAATGGCAGAAAACTGCCTTAACCTGGTGAAGGAAACATATGTACAAACCCGGGAAGTCTCAAACCAGGAAACTCAACGAGGCCCACTCCTAGACACATTATAATTAAAATGCCAAAGGTTAAAGACCCCAAATTTAAAAGCAACAAAAGAAAAGCATTTAATTATGTGCAAAAGAGTTCCCATAAAACTGTCAATTGAACTCTCAATAGAAACTTTGCAGGCAAGAAGCAATTGGCAGAAAATATTTCAACATAATGAAATTAAGAACCTACAACCAAGAGTACTGTACCCAGCAAGGCTATCATTTAGTATTGAAGGAAAGATAAAGATGTTCCAACAACAACAACAAAAAACTAAAGGAGTTTTTCACCATTAAACAAGTTTTACAAGAAACCTCAAAGCTATGTCTTGAAGAAGGAGAAGATGAAAAATATGAATAACAAAAGGACAATAACTATCAATAGTTACTTTAGTTGCAAAAGGAGTAAATGTTCCAATCAAAAGACATAAGGTGGCTGAATGGATAAGTTCTTATGATTATTACAATCAGTAGTTGGATCCATGAAAGATCTGACTCTAGGTGATAAACACACAATGCATATACAAATGATGTATTGTTGAATTGTACACTTGAAATGTATATAAAATTTTTAACCAATGTCACACTAATAAATATAATTTTAATCAGATTTTATTTAGGTATAATTATTATAAAGGTCAGGATAGTATAATTTAAAAATCACATTCAAAATTCTTATCGCTGACCAAATCGTATATCTCCTCCATTGTGGGAAAACTTTCCCCAATATAATTTTCCTATCGCTATATTTTTTAGTCAATTCATATCTTCAGCCCTCGCTTTCAAGACTTACTAAAGTGAACACAAACACTCACACATACACACAGAATTAGTGATATTTTTATAAAATGGTTTGTTCTGACCAATTTTCTATTTTATCTATCAAAAACAATGATAGGTAAATTTTAAAAATATTACACAAAACTAAAAAGCACTAAATTTTAAAAATATTACACAAAACTAAATGCACAGCAGAAAAATTAACTTCACGCAGAAGAACTTTACCTTGGTAGCAAAAACAAAGTCTTTGTTGTCTGATTCAGGACATGAATCATCAAGGCCAGCTTTTCTAGAAAGTCTTTAGAGTAAAAATATACAACAAAAATAAGTAAATTAGTTCATTTCTTTAAAAGAACAACAACAAAAAAGAATGGTCAGCTACATGTATATTAAAGATTCTCAATATAATTAAATTTAACCTGTTTTAAAAATAACTTTTAGTTCTCCCAATCTACAAAATATTCTATAAAGACACACAATTCCAGTAACAAAAAGACATTCAATTATTTTCCAAGCCTGAGATTACATTGTTTTCGCTAAAAGTCCTGAAGCCTGAATTGCAAATTAAGATTATGACTGATGTAATTTTTGTAACCTGAACTAGAACAAATCTGACGAAAAAAAGTAAAAGATACTGTCCTTTCCACATTGTTTGTCCCTGTTTCAAAGACTAATCTATGGCAGTCGAAAATAGCAGTCTTGGTTCTTTAGCATGGCAACCACTACATAAGGTAATCCCATTCCTTCCTTTTACCCTCAGATAGTACAGAAAGTTCCCTGAAATGTTTGAAATGGTGGAAAGTTAAATGTAACAAAGTCAAAGAACAAATGTATATGCTGTTACCCTTTCCACTCCTAGGTCCCTTTTCCACAGGGCTCCATGGCAGTCTCTAACCTGTAAATTTGCAGCCTCTGAAGGCAAGATGCCTGATACAAGGATGGGCTCGAATTACCAAGAATAGGGGCTCTCTATTTCCCTGCTCTTGGAAAACAAGCTGATAGAGTCTTGGTCATCCACCCCTTACATAAGCATGTTTCTAGCTACTCACCTCCATTACTGATTTGACAGCCAGTCCTATCCCTGCCCAAACCTCCATGTACATGAGAAGGACGTCAGTAAATTGGGAAAAGAGGTGGAGGTGAGGAGACACCTGCCTTGGTCCGTGGATCTGAGTAGTTCAGCAACCTCCAATCCCCTAGGACTCGAGGATACCTAAGCCCCCTTTGTAAACTGGATCGAGGTAGATGATACCACATTCCTATGTGCTCTAAAGAGAATCTTTTCCAGTGTCTCAAATTATTTTAATATCTTTTGATGGAATGAATTTTTCTATCTCCTCCAAATCAAAAAACAAGCCAAAAAGCAGCAACCAGTTTGGGACTCCCTTAAACCCTTTATTTTAATCTGCCTTGCTAGGCTACTCCTTACATCCTGTGTCCGTCCTTGTAATTTATCTTTAACTTGTCATACATCTCAATATTCTGACCTCTTTTACCTAATCTGATCTCTGATATCTTTTCTAAAGTCCTTATTCCTATATTAACCCAGTGCTGTTGCTCTGGAAACTTGGATTTCCCTGCTATTTAGTTCCTACCCTCTTCTCCTGTGTTCACTGGACCCACTGTCCCCACACTTTGCTAATATTAAAACATTCACCTGCAGGATGAGAAAGAAGGAAGAATCCTGGGCTTAGAAACCTGAATTTAAATCCCATTTTCATCACTTACTCTATCTAAATAAATCACTTTAATCTCTTTGAGTTTCAAATTTGCCATGTGAACACTTGGCCAGGATATTACTCACAGGTTGAAGTACTACAGGGTGCTTTGATTAATTAATTGCTAAGATTCCTCAAATTTCTGAAATTCGGTGTGCTTTTGAGTCTGTAGAGAATGAAGAATTCTTAGCTGGCAGAAGTGGAAAAAATAACGGAATGAAAGAAACAACAAGACGAGCAGAGAGGGTAAAAAATCAAAAGCAGAACCAAGGCCCTGTCCAACGGGAAGAGTCCCACGATGCAGCGGCAGATCTCCAAGGACACTGGCGCAGCCAGCTCTGCCAGGACACAGCTGACAGAAAAGAAGCGCACTCTACAGCTCCTGGAGATGGCGCTGCAGTCCCTCCTGGCAGTGAAACACTCCCTGGAACGCTCCTTGTCAGAGACCTAGG
>NW_011889262.1:216945-222782 GCF_000151845.1 Pteropus vampyrus
TTGAAGGCTTTTTGAGTTGATCTGACCTGAATCTATATATTGATGCCAGTGCTGCACAGGAACTTATCAGTATAGACTGAGGGACAAGATGATGGATTTGGGAGCAAAGTAGGCTGAAGATCAAATCAGGGACCTGCCACTTGTTCGCTATGGAATCACAGGTTAATGAATGGACTGTCCTGAAGCACAGTTGCATAATTGATAAAAAGCAGGCTATAATAGCACTGCCACTTTGCAAATCCATTGTGATGACACTATGAGAAAATAAATATTAAGCACAGATGTAGTGTTTATCCCACAGTAGAACACTCAACAAGTGTAACTTCCTTTACTCTGTATTTCCCCAAATGTATAATTTTTAAAAATCTATAAAAATCCTACCTGCTTATAGAGTGTTCTTCAGAATTCTCATTCACTATTAAAGAAAAAATTAAAATATATTTGAAATGAAGAATAGTAAAATAAAGAACTATAAAAGTATCAGACTGATGCTGTGTTAAGAGATATTCCTTTGGGAGCATATCTGAAGATGATACGTGAATAAATATTAATGATACTGTTGACAGACAATATATTAACTTTTACTTCCCCTTCTTTATATACATATCGAATGCAAGAAAAACAGAATGGGTTTTTCAAATTCAATACTTACGAGAGAACTGCTGTTTACAATGATGGTAATCCTAACCAAACTGAAGCAAACTGACAGAATATGGTATTATTAGTAGTATCATAAACTAACAAGGTCAAACTTCAGTAGCATGATTTCTCTGGACTCTGCCACGAAGAGCAGTTAGAAGAGAGAATACATATTATGCTGTAACACATTACCCCTTCCCCACCTCTTCAGTCAAGCCTGTTCAGTTTAGGAAATGCAGTCTATAGGTACTATACTCTGCAGCATGGCAAAACATAGGGAACAGACGCTTTCTGACCATTTCCAGTTGCAAAATAAGTATAAAAGACTTTGTGATTCCAGCTTTATAAATTAAAAACCCTTTGGACTGTTTCCTTTCATTGTTACAGAGTCTGTCTGGTCCTGCCTCATGGAGCAGGAGGGTCCAAATAGTGCTGCACAGTGGTGCGTGATGACATATTTCTTAGCTCCCCCATTATGTGGCAAATGTTTATAGAGATCATGCTTTTTCAGCTTGTAAGACCTATGTCATCAGATCTTAAGCTGATGAACAATAATAAACAAATGGAAATCTACTATGGACAAAGAATATCTTGAACAACTACATTCGATTACCTTAGAATTTTAATTTTTAAACTTTCATAAAGATACTCACTCTATGGTTCCAACTATATGACTTTGAAGAAATTGCGAAACTATGACTACAGTAAAAAGCTCAGTGGTTTCCAGGGAATTAGGGATAAGACAGGGCTGAATAAGCAGAGCACAGGGGATTTCTAGGGCAGTGAAACTATTTGATAAGATACTGTATTGATGGATACATTTATCAAAACCCATAGACTCTGCAACACCAAAAAGTGAATTTTAATGTAAACTATGGGCTGTGGGTGATGATGATGAATCAATGAAGGTTCATCAATTGGAATACATGTACATCCCTGATGCAGGCTGTCAACAATGAAGGAGACTGTGTGTATGATGATATGGGGTTTATGGGAACTCTGTACTTTCCATTTAATTTTACTGTGAACCTAAAGCTGCTGTAAAAAATAAGGCTTATTATTTTTTTTCAAATATAAAGTGTCCACGAATCTGCTATTACCATATATTAACATATTAAACTTGTTTTTAAAGACACGGTCCCCTCGAAATTTAAGATATAGACCTAAGTATCAGAATAGGGGTATTTTCCCTCAATTGAATGAAGCATATAAAAATATATAAAAAAGCAAATCATTTTAATTGTATACATAAGCAAGAAACTAATTGAGAAATATGACTGAACATCTTGTTTTATTATTATAACCAGGGATTTAATGCAACGTGAATCAAAATTGAATCATCCCTACAATTAAAAGACAATTTTTTTTCTAATTTTAAATCAGAAATCATTGTGCAGATTTTATTTTAAAATGTTATGGGAAGATTCGTCAGATGAGAAGGAAAGATTATAATGACCATAGTCATTGCCATAGTGATTTATGTAAAAATACTTGTTAAATATTCACCAAA
The DNA here is from genome assembly GCF_000151845.1 of Pteropus vampyrus. Lineage (NCBI taxonomy): Eukaryota > Metazoa > Chordata > Mammalia > Chiroptera > Pteropodidae > Pteropus > Pteropus vampyrus. Next base: position 219,095 of record NW_011889262.1, read on the forward strand.
ATTCATAAAAGTAACCAGCACTGTAATTTATTATGGATGATGTAACTGAAATCAATACCATGTTATACCATCATATTATAGTTATTAAAATAAAATGTTAAGACAACACCAAAAATTAAGTCAGGGCTATTACTGTGGTGCAGAGAAGATTTTATACAGCAGGCCTAAGACTGCTGTCCTCACAATGTTCTGCTCGAATGGTTGGTGTCTGGGAACCTGGTTGGGGAAGGGCCCCACCAGTCCCTAACTGACAAGAGTGGCTCACTCAGCCTCGACTGTCTGTAGAAACAAGGTGGTTCATGTAAGCATCTGCTTTCCTTCAGGGAGTCTGGAATTTTGGTCCATGCTAGGGGAAGGATGCCTATGTGAGTAGCATTCCTATCACTGAGCCCAGTGAGACTCTGGCACTGGGAGACAAAGTCTCACATATGGTGTCAGAACTGGACATGGAAGGAATTAAGCGCATCCTGGGAACTCCATAGAGAGAGGACTCCTAAAAGTTTGAGCCTGGTTTCCTCCAGACTTTGTCCCATACACCTATTCTCTTTCTGATTTTAACCTGATCCTCTCACTGTAATAAATCACAGGCATGAGTACAACTATATGCTGAGTCTCGTAGTTTTCTAGTGAGTAACGAAAGCTAGGTGTGGTTTTAAAAATCTCAAAAAAATCGAATTATATCAATTTTTTATTATTTGTGTTGACATATTATACATGATTAAAGTCAGAAGATTATTTCACAGATTACCTGTCCCAGAGAATAATGTAAAACAAGGAACCACCTTAATGAGTATTTGAAAAATTAATGACAATATGTCCTATAACTTTCTAAACAGAAAATAAAGGGATTACAGTGTTAATCTTCTCTAGCTAAACTGGGTTTAATTCAATAGTTATGAATCAATCAAGTAAATGAGATAACCACAGGAAAACATGTAACTATCATTTATAGTATAATAATATACTACTAATGGTAGTATTCTTTTTGCTTCTAATATTTTTCAATTTCCTATAAAACTAAAAACATGCCTCATCTATTAAAAGGCAGAAGTTGGCAAAACAAGATGAGTCAAAAATATTTTATCCAAAACGTGTAATGAGTTATCCATGATATTCCATCAAATTCAACATGTATATTAAAAAGCATCCTTGTCTTCCCTGTTGACCTGCTGCTCTTCTTGTTCATCTGACAAGTCCTTCTCATTCTTCATGTCCAAGTGAAATGCTACTCAATCACCTCAGTACTTATGAATTATCACAGATTTCTCTCTCCCTGCTAACTTTTTATATTCAATCATCCTAAATCATATTAACTGTACCTCTTTTCTATCTCTGCTTTATTTTGTCACAGCCACCACCCTAGTCAAACATGGGCTCTTAACCAACGGCTTTTGCAGGGAAAAAAACAAAACAAAACAACACCACCACCAACTATTATTGCTATTTCTTAAATAAATGTGATTATTTTCAGCAACACAAATGAGAAAGACATAATTCTAGAAAAATATCAGCATTTTAAATTGAATAAACTGAGCTTCTTGATTTTTTTATTCTGCACGGATGGGTGACAACTTTATAATGCACCAATACTAGTCGAAGGAAGCAAAAGCTTTCTTCGTCTGCCTGTCTCTTTTTGTATTTTTCTTCAATCTATCCTCTATGTGAAAGGTCAGCAAACTGTGACCCACAGGTCATATCCAACCAACCTGTCATCCTGTTTTGTAAATAAAGTCTGACTGGAGCACAGACATGCCTATCCACTCACATATTGTCTGTGACTGCTTTCACATTCTAATGGCAGATTTGAGTAGAAATGACAGAGACCAGAAGACCTAAAATCAGGCCCTTTACAGAAAAAGCTTGCTGATCCCTGCTTTATATCATAACCAGAGTGACCAAATCAAATGTAATCTTCTCATGCTTCTGCTCAAAACTCTCTAATGAATCCCTGCAGTAACTAGTGTTGGCTCCCTACCCACTGGCCATTCCTTAGTCTTCATTCTCACTAGGGAACCACAATTGCATTTGGATATTTATTGTCCCAATACACAAAGAATGTGGACTGTTGCCAGCTCCAAAAAGAGAAATGATTATACTAAGTTAATCACAGTAACTAGTTTACTCCTAACTGATGTAGGAATGAGCTTGTGACCTAACCCAGCCCATAAAATGTTAGGGAAAGACTACTGCAAGCCATTCAGTTTTCTTCTTAGTTAAAAAAAAAAAGAAAAGAAAAGAAAAAGAAAGCAAGAAAGACAGACAGACAGACAGGCAGAAAGAAAGAAAGAAAGAAAACACTCATAGCCCAACAGCACTAATCATCAGGGAAACACAAATCAAAGCCAAAATGAGATACCACCTCACACCAGTAAGAATGGCTATCATCAAAATGTCACCAAATAGCAAGTGTTGGTGAGGATGTGGAGAAAAGGGATCCCTATGCACTATTTCTAGGATCTTAAATTAATATAGTCCCAATGAAAAATAATACAAAAATTCCTCAAAAACTTAGAAATAGAACTACTATAAGACTCAGCAATTCCATTTCTGGGTATTTATCCAAAGAAAACAAAGAGACCTATTCGAAAAGGTATCTGCGTGCCTATGTTTACTGCAGCAGCATTTACAATAGCCAAGATGTGGAAGCAATGTAGGTGTCCTTCGATGGATGAATAAAGAAGATATTGTGTATATACATATACACACACACAATGGAATATGACTCAGCCAGAAAACAATTAAATCTTGCCATTCGTGAAAACAGTTATGGACCTAGAGAGTATTATGTTATGTGAAAACAAAACAAAACAAAACAAAACAAAACAAAACAAAACAAAACAAAAAAAACAAAAAAAAAAACCTCCAGAGAGACAAGTACTGAATGGCATTACTCATATGTAGCATCTAAAAAACACGAAAATAACACATGGACAAAACAGAAATAGACCTTGAGCTACAGAGAACAAATTAATGGTTGCCAGAGAAGAGGGAGTTGAGGGAATGGAAGAAAAAGAAGAAGGTAAATGAAAAGTCTTGCAGTTGTAAACTATATCAGCCACAGGGATGTGCTGTGCAGCACAGGAAATATGTCAATAACATTGTAATAACATTGCACGATGATAGATGGTTACTGGACTTGTGATCACATTGTAAGGTATATAAATGTCAAGTCAGTATGTTGTATACCTAAAACTAATATAATATTGTAGGCCAAATATACCTTAATAAAAAAAAAAATTAGAAAAAAGAAACATGTAAAGAAAAGCAGTCCTTCCAGACTTTGGATATTATCATGAGAGAATATGATGCTTGGCGTCCTAGCTCATTAGCTGGCCAAGAAAAGAGATAGAAATGAAACACTGACAACCTCACAGCTGAAACAAGGATGACAACTGGGATCCTGATGACAGCATTGAATCACCAAAACAATTGCGGTTCTTGCTGTTTTTACGCAGTGTTACTTAGGTCACCTATTATCTGTATCTAAAAGCATTCTATCTGATGCATTCTCCAACGCCTACAGGATAAGCTCTATTCCTTTCTATGGTACTAAAGACTCTCTTAACCATGCCTTAGCCATTCATCTCATTCCCAACCATTTCCATGGTAAACTTTTTGTACCATTGAAACTGAATGGCTCCTAAATCCTGCAAAGTTCACTTGTACGCCCTATGCTCTGCACTGCTGT
>NW_011889262.1:222832-246318 GCF_000151845.1 Pteropus vampyrus
GAAAAGAGATAGAAATGAAACACTGACAACCTCACAGCTGAAACAAGGATGACAACTGGGATCCTGATGACAGCATTGAATCACCAAAACAATTGCGGTTCTTGCTGTTTTTACGCAGTGTTACTTAGGTCACCTATTATCTGTATCTAAAAGCATTCTATCTGATGCATTCTCCAACGCCTACAGGATAAGCTCTATTCCTTTCTATGGTACTAAAGACTCTCTTAACCATGCCTTAGCCATTCATCTCATTCCCAACCATTTCCATGGTAAACTTTTTGTACCATTGAAACTGAATGGCTCCTAAATCCTGCAAAGTTCACTTGTACGCCCTATGCTCTGCACTGCTGTCCTTTCTGCCAAATGTGTAATCTTGATAGATGTTCTTCTGCCAAACATTGTCCTTTGGACTTTGCCTGGTAACCTTCTACTCACTCTTCATGCTTACCTTAAATCCTACCCACATTTTTGAAACTGTAATTCTTCATTATAAAATTAAAGTACCTGGCATATATTACAGTCTAATAAAAAGTACAGATAATAATTATAAGTTCCCAGTGGGCTCTTTTACCTAGTGAGCACTGAATAAATATAATAAATAATAAACATGACAATGATAATAACAAGTTTTGGGAGATCATTCAGACTGTATTTTTAAAATATTTGTATTTAGCAACATATCAGAATAACTCAGCATCTAAAGACATTTGATAGTTAAATAGCAAACCATTAAACAGACAAATGAATAAAGGAAATACGAGCTTTCTTTGAAAATTCTGTTTAACCCTTTTCCTGTTTGCCCCGATATATTCCCCGACCATGCTTGGGGTTACAGCATTTACCTCAAGATAACTCACAGATTACGGTCCTAACCTTACCCAGATATTGATAGTCTTTGGAAACATATGACATCATTCTATTTATAGTATTCTGTGTTTTATAATGGCATTTCCATTTACAAAACATAGTAATTCTCAATCTCTGAAAATGTCAAATCCTAGAAAACATAGCATTCCTACATGTGATGTTAAATGAACAGTAGCAGTGAGCTGCACATTTTTTTTTCTAAATGGAAAAGGGTTAGTAATAATAATAATAAAACAGAAATAAACCTGGGATGACTCTATGATATAATAAGCACCTTAAAGACAAAAATTTTATTTCATCTCTGTGTTTTCTATAACATGTAAAATGAAGAGATTCTTTGATCAAGTTCTACTAACTTAAAGGTGTCTTCATACAGTTAAGATTGTACAGTCACTAGGTGGGTACCACGTCCACTTAGCATAGTAGCATTTTTGTAATCATGAAACTTTTTTGTACTTTTCTTACAATTTGTTGAGTCCCTATTTAGGCTATGTGAATATTTATCAGGATTATCTTTGGACCAATGGCAACAGAGCATCTTGTTCTAAAGAAATTACAGCATCATGACAATTATCTAACCAAAAGAAAAAAAAAATCTTTTTTCAAGTTAACATATCTCATGTTGTTTTGGCTTACTAGAAATGAAGATGATAATTTTACGAGACTTTGTTAGCATAATAACAATGTGTAAAATATATAGGCTTTCAACAAGGTTTTTGTATTTCTGATCTATTCTCTCAGTAGACATCTTTAAAAAGCAATCTCTTTGGGATTGCTGCATACTGGCTAAGTTTTGTGGTTCTTATTGTTTGCCATCTGTTTATGGTACTGGGAAGGTATTGTTAAGTCCTAGTTTTAGTTACATTTTTAGTGAGACAAATCACTGTGTAATAACAAGTAATCATTTTTTAAATGTGTGCATTTGCTGTAAAAATTCATCAAAAGATCAAGTTTTATAACAAGTATAATTTTTTGCAAGGTGATTATAGAGGAAACATATGACATACTAACTTAAAAATCATTTAATTATTTACACAATGATATCAACAGGTATCTAGGGTCATGACTAAACGAATTTCTTTTCACACAATACTGTCTTCATTTTAAGATACATACAATTATCTCATAATAATTCTCAATACTAGACTATTAAGAAATGAAAAAAGATAAAATATGCATGCAATTTCCACATTTTTTTTTCTTTTCACCACACTGTCATTTGCAAAACTTCCTTTCTTTTACTTTATCTATGGTAGGACCACCAAGGGTAAGGAAGTATCAGAAGTCTTACCTGGATTGCTATTCTGAGAAGACTCTTTACACCTCCTTTCTTCTTTATTCTCAGAGGTTAATTTACAATTGCTGTGTATAAACAGGTGATAAATAACATTACTATCTTTATTCTAAATTGAAAATATTTACCAAATATATAAAATTCTTAGAGTATTTTGTATGATATCAGAGGTAACATTAATATTTAATTACCCTATACACTTCAAATGTGTAAGTTCTACAAACATATTAGTAAGCAAGTGATTAAAGAAAAAAAGGGAAGATCAAACAGTCATAAATTGAGGGCACAAGTTCAGTTAATTAATTAGACGTAGCTCAACATAATGGAAAGTGTCTTGATCTCAGAAGTTTTAGATCTAAAACCAACAGCTATTTGTTGTCAGACAAAATGCTTCTCTGAGGCTATGAGTCCTCCACTACAAAATGAGTAACTTACTGCCCTATTTTACAAGGAAGATTAAATGAGAACATACACCAAAAAAAATGCCCACAGAAAGAAAAAGACGATGGAACGAGCTGTTCTTAAACTTTATTTACTAAAACTATTTTAGAATCCCAAATAAACCCCATGTGTTTTTTATTGGTGCTAATATTCAAATGTTACAGTGTTCAGAAAACATTATTAATTTTGATCATTAGCTATCTTTCTTTATACTTTGTAATTCAGGGCATCTTGTCTATTATATAATTTTTACTAAATGTATTTATAAAGATATTACCTCATTAAATCAGATAACAAAAGTGTCCTCTGTTATTGGAGCTAATCACACCAAAGGCAGAAACCTAAGAGAGGTCAAGACCTGGCTTGGACTACTACTTCCCTTTTCCGAGTACTCAATCATTAAAGCAGCAGATCTTTATTAGAATGATGCTGAATCTCCCTATTATTTAGAAGATATACCCCTATTATTTAGAAGATATACCCCTACTGTCACTGCTGGGGTGAGGTGACATCTGGGAGGAGGAGGTGGAGGACAGTGGATGGTGGCATTATGTGTGTTGTCCCTTGGTTCTTCCCTACCGATGCAGCAAAGAATTACAGATTGATGAGTTTGAGAAAAAGTAAGATTTATTGAAAATATATTTTAGAAGAAGGGCCATGCTAAGGAAGGCTGCAGCCCTGTGGAATTTAGGAGATGAAGAGATAAGATACTACACCCCAAAGGAAGGGGTGGATTTCTGCCAGGAAAGCTGTAACAATGCAGAAATGGGAAGGTCTGTTTATATTTGGGCCATGATGGGAGGGCCTAGATGATCTCTATGTGAGGTCATTTTGACTGACAGTTGGCTGCTACATAACTTTGCCTAGTGCGCTCGTGCTCACCCAGAATTCAGTCTGTTATAATTAGATTCATGAACTTCTAGGTATAGTCATGATTTTATAATGATGGTATAACGAGGTTGAAGTTATGGGCGGTATTTTCTGCACATGTGTTTGTAGCTGATTTAGCCAACAGCTTTTATGGCCTTTGTGCTCTAGGATTTAGGGTAATTTATAACCCTAAAAGGGAGGTGTTTCTGGGAAGTCCCTAAGGAAGGTCCTCAAGGGAGGTTTCTATGGTTACAGAGCTGGGCCTTTGCTCCTGTCACTCATGCCTGACTACCTACCTACCTAATACTACATTTGCACATGGATACTGATGAGTCATGGTTGGGGCTTTGTTACTCTGATGCCAAATAACCTACTTTAGATTCAGAGCTTTCTGTTGACTGCCTTCCACAGGAGGCATAATTGTAATTATTTTGAGCCCTGAGGTAGATTGGAAGATTTTCATTATTCTAAAAAACAGATCACTTGAGGAGCCAAACTTAATACTGGAATCTTAGGAAAGTTGGTGTTTGCTACTCTGGGAGGGCACTATGGAACTCTCCATCACTTAAGAAAAGGTGCAGGATATCAAGTGGCCTTGTGGTGCAGATCTGGTAACAAAGGAGAAAAGAAAGCCTGATCTTTTCCTGCAGCATTATTTGAACCACTCTGACAACTTAGAATGCTTCCAGCTAGCATTTGCTAGCAGAAAACACAAACAAGATGTTCAAAGGGTAACTCACCCTGAAGGTCTGGGTTAAGAGGGGAATTCCACCTAGGTTTTCGAGTGTGGGGCAAAGGGTGTGTGTACCTAAGACTAGGAGGTCCAGCTACCAGAACGGGGTGCTGGTCCTTTGGAATAGGGCTGAACAAAAACGCATATGTATATAACCTAAAAAAGTTGTAACTTGGAAGTCCAAGTGTGGATCACCATGAAGACTGAGGAATCTAGATCAGCAAGGGCAACCTGTGAGCAAAGGTCAATCATAACCCCAGGTCCAGTTTTAATGAGCCACTGTGCAGCAATAGAATCAATGGACACAACGGACTGATTAGCATGTCCTCCTTTACCCCTCCATCTGACTTGGGAGAGAGGACTGTTTCCCTTGGGCTTAGGGAACTCCTTAGTTTTTTGAAAAATTCAAGGGGAAGAGTATAGAAGATAGCTCCCCTCTACCCCCTGCCCCCCCATACAGAATTTTCTGCTAAATTGACATTTCCAGACCCAAAATACCTAATTGGAAAAATTAGAGAAGAGACATTATTTGTATCCCAGGCACAGGGGTTATTTTGGGAATAAAATAGGTCATTCTAGGATCCCTAGGGATAAAGAATCTGTGCCCATTGTTACTTCTGCCTAGTCCAGCCTTTCGTTTGGTCTCTGTCTGAGGATAGACACTAACTCACTGCCATTGCCAAACTGCCTGAACCATACTATGACATCTCACCTGTTGTGAAAGATGTAACAGTTAAATTATTGTACACCTCAGTTTTGTGATAACTAGCATTTTAATGTAAATGCTTACAAATTAAAACCTCTCTTCAAAGCATGTTCTTCTACAGTCCATCCATTGTTATCTTTAGCGAAGACATCGACACCTTGCTGAAGAAGAAGCCTGACTATATCTGAAGATGGATCATTTGCAGCAAGCATGAGGGCTGTTCTAAAATAACAGAGAGATAACTTCACCCTTCAGAATGTTAATAAAGTTATTTAAGCTAATTTGATATACTTTACTGAGTTCATATCGTCCTTGTCTGTGTAGAATTGACCATTTACATGTTTACGTGTTCATCTTTGTAAATTACCAACAAGGCTAAAAGGAAGGGACAAAAAGATGCCTCCTGCTCCAATTGGGGTTTACATGGAAGTTGCCAATTTAAAGTCCTTAAATAGATAAGAAACTATGCTGAGGGCCCTTATCTGAAGAAGCTGAAGATTTAAATGAAGAAATCCTGTGTTTTCCTTGGTCTGATATATTTATTGTATCAAAACTCAGCTAGAAGTTAGGTAATAATAGCTATTTGCAGGTTCAAAACAATAACATTAACAATAATTATAATAATAATAGTCCTAGAGTTAATGATGCTGATAAGTATGTGCTAGCGCTAAATGAAATGCTGGATATTCTTACGTCCACAATTGCAGGATATATTATTATCCTCCTTTTCATATCAGGACACATATTTGGTGATGATAAGTAACATTCCCAAGGTCACACACCTGGCATGTTGGAAAGCTAGGCATTGAACCCAGTCTTGTGTGAATTGAAAGCCCATTTTTTTTTTTTTAATTTATCACTCACCGATGACTCGTTTTCATTAAAGGAAAAATTCATTCCATTAAAGTTATCTTTCCTCCTTCTACCCATACCAATTAGAAATAAAAACATCAAAATATACTTGAAATGAAAAAGGAAAAAAAGTGAGGAACTCTTAGTATCTCGGAGTAGTAATTCATAGGGATAATCTAATAACATCAGTATTAATCAAAAATCACAATTTAAAGCAAAGAGTCATCCAAAAGACAAAATCAACTCTGATTTATGTTTAATATGCACCTTTTAAGGAAAACTATATATGAAGTACAGGTTTAAAAATACTATAAGTGAAATTAATTTCAATATTGTATCATTGAAAGTCAGAGTCCATACAATATATGACGAATAAAACTAACATGAAACCCCTTGACTAATATAAGATCTCATGACCAAAAACATCAAATTACAAATGGCATTAATCAATATTGTAAATAAATACAAATATGAATACTGCAGTATCCTATTCTTCCTGTTGTCCGGTCAGAATTACTTTTTCCCCTAATGAATGATGTCCTGATAACTTTCACTACATAAGTATAAGTTAATCCTCTTCTTATTAAGTTATCTTTCTGACCCGAGTGATTGTTAACACTCTAGAACAATATAAAGTTAAAAGAAGACAAACATCGGTACCTTTTCACCTTATCGACTGCATGTACATTTGCATTCCTCTTTACTAAAAATTCCACCATTTGCTGTTTCTTTTCAGTCACAGCAAGTAAAAGTGGTGTGAGTTCATTCTGTAAAACAGCAAAAACCATTAATAACTTATGAAATTACATAACTCAAACCCGAATTTTAAAACTTGTAAAATATAATGCAATCTTAAGCTTGTAATATAGAAATTCTAAAAATATCCTTCTGGGCTGTCACCTGCTGCTCCTTCTCTTTAAAATACCCTCCTCTACCCTTCAACAGATTAACTGCAACATCATTCTCCAAAACTCTCTTCAAACATTGACAGCACCGGCTCCAAGAATCCTGGCTCCTATCAAAGTATCTATCGTAATATTCAGTAGTTATTGTATTGCTCTCCATCTAAACCAAGAGCTTCTTGAGGGCAGGGGCTTTTTTTTTTTTTTTTTTTAAATCTCTGTAGCTCCAAACACTAAATCACAATAGTAAACATTTTAAGAATTTTTATTGAATTAATAATGTAAATGATTATCACTGGAGTAGTGTTTCACAAATCATAGTCCAAAGAATATCTACCAGAAGTTAAATACTGTGCCCCGATAGAAAGATTCCAGAAGGATTACCTGTGTTTGAGAAGTAATACAGAATGTGCTTTATATGCCTAGTCCTAAGGAAATGTTTAACTTAGCTAAATCCCAATTTGACAATATTTTTTTGTGGCAAACATTAACATTTGAGAAAATGTTATCTCAGGGATACAGTTTTGAAAGCTTTCCAACAGAAGAGAAGGTTTCTCCAGGTTGTACAAACTTGCTGGATTCTCTTCTATCAATGCTATTAGGACCTCAAGTGTCAGTTTCAGGCACCCCTGCTCCAAAAGAGTCATGAAGAAAATGGACTCTAAATTAAAAAGACATGGACTTCATATAAACTTTGATTGTTTATTACTGAATGGTCCATGGGTTTTCTCAGATTATAAGATGACAGATTTTTACTTTAGCTGTTACAAAGCTCAATCTGAAACTTTATTCTTAATTATAATAATAATCTTGGGACCCAAATGTATATCTACTTTTATTAAAATTAGTCTTTATTCTGGTTTCATTTTGATTGCTATTAACAAAACATTTTATATTTTAGGCAAAATCTAAAACAGAAGTAAAATTATAGTGATAATCTTGGGACCCAAATGCATATCTACCTTTTTAAAATTGGTCACTGGCTGGCAGAGTGGCTATGAGCACAAGTGCATACTTTGCCGAAGGTCCAGACATGACCTGATCCACTTGCCCCAGTCTTTAGAACATTGGGATTCTGGATTGTTCAAGATTTGTGGCCTGCTGCTTCCCCTTCCCACTGGTACTCACACAACTCTCCCTGCTGGGGGCTAGGTCTCCATTCCTCCTCTCCCCCATGCCTAGAGGATCCCACTTCCTAGGCCATTGCCTGCACAGAAGCCAGCCCCCACCATCACTTCACTCTCCCCAGGCTCTCAGTATTTTGTGAGTACTGAGCCTATCACCTGCTCCCAGGCACTATCAGGAAGTCCTTTCTTCTGGGGTGGAAGGGCAGTAACCAGGAGACAGAGCTTTGCTCATTCCGTGGATACGTCTGTCCAGCCCTCCCTGACTTGGCTTTAAGTTCTTTCCATGGTGTCAGTGCCTGATATATAATTTACAGTATATATATTAGAAAAAATATGCTGTGGCTAAAAAAAAAAAAAGAAACAAACAGAAACAAAAAAACATGTATTTCCAATATTTTATAAATGAATTTAGTTGATCTATACCTTGTTTCTTGCTTCAATATTGGCCTTGTATGAAAGTAGCTTTGTTGCTATGTCCATATTCTGACCAGCGACAGCATAGTGCAGAGCCGTGTTGCCATAGATGTCCATTATATTTGGATCGGCACCACGTTCTAACAGAATAGTTGCACATTCCTCCTCCTGGCATTGTACGGCCTGTCGGTATTGTGCCCAGAAACAGATGGGAAGTGTTAGGAATTCAAAGGAAACCTTACACAACTTTTACCAATTAGTTCTATTTAAATGAGATAAATTCATTCTAAATATCCATAATTAAATCAAATCCATCTCACATTTTAGTGTTGGCTACTATGTATGTACCTTAATCAGGGCTGTCTTGTTTTCATTGTCACAAAGGTTAAGCTGGCATTTACTGTCTGCTAGGAGAGCTACCACTTTCGGATGGCCATTGGCACAAGCCAAATGTAGAGCAGTCCTATAAAAGTGAGAGGAGTTTTAGGAAATTGGAGAAACAAATATTTAGTTTTCTTCTGGAGAATGTACAATATTTATTAGCTCATGTTACTCACCACATTAATAAAAGAGCAGCCTATGTGAATAGAGAGAGCATGACCTGGGGATCGGCTCAATTTCGTTTTGATTCTATTTTCACTCTGTCACTTATTAGTTATCACTTACTCTTTCTGTGCCTCAATTTCCCCATCCATACAATGGGGATAAAAATAGTGGTTATTTCACAGGACATTGTTGTTTGCTTAAATGGAACTTATGCAAAGTATTTGCTACAGTTCCTAGCACAAAACAGCTCTATAATTGTTAAATTATTATAATTATTATTATGACTACTTTACAAAGACAACATTTCAATTTAGTAACATGTTATCATTATGCTTTTATTGGCAAATGTGTCTTAAAAATTAGAAAGAACACAATGTTTCAATGCTTCTTAAGATGCTTATTTTCTTACATTTTAACATCTCTGCCACTAAAATGCAATTTACAATTCTGGGTGCTTTTCACCCATAATTGGCAGCATTTCTAACACTCTCTTACCAGTGCATAAAAGAGTGGGCATCATACTATAATCCATTGTGCCTTACATTAAGTGAAATAATGGTTTATACAACAGACCTATTGCAGTTCTGGATATTTGGTTGGTATTGAAGTAAATTTTAGTTCTTAGAAGTATTATAAGGAAAGATGACTAAAATAACAAAACAGGAAAAGAATTTTTTTCAAGTAATTCTTAGTTTGATTGTCAAGAACTTTTAAGTGAAAGGGAGCTCAGTATTCAAATGAATAGTGATGGCTCATTTTATTCAATAGTTAGACATAGAGGTTATATGAAAATCAGATATTTCCAATGATTGATATTAGCATTTAATACTATTATACATTTTAAAAAGGACCAGTAATGGTTATCTTTTACAATTTCCTACTTTCAGATATACTTTTCAAAGGAGGGAGAAAAGCTTCAGTTTTAAACACTACAATTTTCAATTTCTCATTTGGTTTATTCTGAGCACCATGAAGTTTTGAAGGATGAAAAGATCTGAGAGACAGATTGAAAGGGTCCTGAAAAGACCATGTCCACTACAAATAGGTATCTAGGTTATCTTTGATGAATTAATGGATCAACAGAATGGATAACTATAGTTGCAGAATTCAATATTTATAAAGAAATGTTTATACAGTAAAGCAATACTTCTGCATTAGTAGTAATCACTTATATGTGCTCTTATTGATTTTTTCCTATCATAAGGACACAACTAAAATGATTACAATCCTTTACATATATGTAATAAAGCTACATATAATAAAAAATATATATGTGTATGCTGAAATATATACATAAACTCCACAGTCACTGATGAAAGAATTTATTTTATTTCTGAAGACATTAAAATTGTCAAAAGATATTGATCATCAACAAACTTCAAAAAATAGAAAGGAATCATTTTCATCCATGCAAGATTCATATTCCTGCCCTTCCCCAGGATCATTTCATTAATAATAAACTTTTACTGGGATATCTATACATGTTCATTGTAGAAATCAGGTCTTTTAAAAAAGAACAATTTCACTTATACTACAAATACTCGGAAATGCATTTCATCCCATTTTGCACATATTATCCCATTTTGCCAAAAATATGTGCAAAATGGGATAAAATGTATTTCCGAGCATTTGTAGTATAAGTGAAAATTTTCTTTTTTGGATGTAAGTATAATCAAATCAATTTTTTTCTCCATTTCTGATTACCAAAGTATATCTTACATGACAACATACATCTATGATCTATACCACCTTTAATAGTCACATATCTCATCCTGTGGATGCACTGCAATTTATTTATCATTCATTTCTATGAGTTCATCTTAATACATTGCTATGGTAAGCAGTGCTTAGAAAAATCAATTGTATGTAATTAACCTAATTATTTCATGAAGATACTTTAGTAATAATGGAATTGATGGGTAAAGAGAATATATGTTTTTAAATGTGATGCTTATCACCCAACTGCCTGTTTAAAAAGTGAAAAGCTTCTTGAACTTTAAATAACTGTTTAAGTACCATGGCCCCTCATCTTCGCAAGCGTTATGGATGGAGACATCTTTTTTATTCCTGTTTTAACTTAAATTTCTTTTCTTACCAGTGACACTAAATATTTTTTCCTATGATTATTGGTCAATTGTAGGTATAGAAAAAGTGTTTTGTCCAGTTTCCAATTTCTTATTGATTTCAAGGCTTTCTCTGTGAAATAAAGATATATCTTTTCTCTGATACACTTACATTTTAAATATTTTGCAAGAACATTTTCTTTCATTTTGTTAATATTTTTTTTTTTGATATACAGAGGGCTTTGACTTTTCATAGTGCTCAGTCAACCTTCAGAATTCTTGCTTTTGAAGTCTTAGCAACATAAAAGTTATCAATAGGCAGTTGTGTTTTCTTTCGGGACTTTTCTCATTTTCTATGTTTAAAATTTTAACTTATATTCCATCTGGAACTAATTTTTGTGATTTAAAAATCTACGTAGATTTTTCCAAATACTTAACAGGTATTTATTGCCAGGTATTTCCTACGAACATGAAATGTTACCAGTTCTAAAGACTTACATATATATATTTGGGTATTTGGGCATTTTCTGGGCTGTTCCAATCATTTTTCTGTCCTTTCAGCTATTAGTAAACAAATTAATTTCTGGATATCTATAGCACATGTTGGTATCTAGAAAGGCAAATCTCTGTCTATTATACAAAATTTGTCTTAATTTCATCAAGACAAAAAAACACAGTGTGTAACCCCAAAATTTTAACACCATGATAGTGTTGGTTTATGTAAGAATGATAAATGTAGAAAGACCACACATTTTGAGAAAATGAGTGTTTCTATTCAAGACCACAGACATTTTCCCACTTCAAAGTTCCCTTCTGAAGTTCCTCAATAAAGACCACACATCCATAGGTGTGCACTGCTATAAAATGGACATTGGATTTTTTTCTGAAGAGTTTTTAGCCCACAAATTGATCTATTATGGGATCTATTTTCCTCATTATACAGTTTTCTATAGTATATCAACATTATGGTATAAAAACCTGAACGTCAAAAATAAAATGCCATACATATTTAATTTTTTTCTATTATTATATTAAGTTAAATCTCTTTAAAATCATCAGTAAAGTGCTCGATAAGGAGAATTACGAGTGGGTCTTAAAGTTTTCCTTATTGCTGCTCATTAAGTCGATTTGGGCGCTAGGCCCCAGGTAAGGTCCCCACTGCCAAGGCACTGTGGGGTTGAATTTAGGGCCGGAAGACAGCCCAGCATTCTCCATGATGGGAGAGCTGGCTTCACCTGGCTGCGCCCAGGCAGATGAGCCCTTCTTCCAGGTTCACCCCTGCCCACTGGCCTCACAGTCCCCATTACCTGTTCTTCCTATCTCTATCATTTAAGTGCCTTAAACTTGTCAAAAGAATCTCCTCCATTTCTTGCGCATTGCCTGCGCTAGCAGCTCTGTGGATCTTTCTGAGATCTTTATCTTGGATGTGGTACCGGTTCCAAGAGGTGGTACTATTACCATCCTTGGGACTGATGCCGATGCTGTTCCTCTGCCATTTGGTTAGGGATCCAAAGGGCAACTTGCCCTTCCAACTCTCAAATCCAAAAATCTTCTTCATGTCCCAGTCTTTGTCAAGTCTACGAGCTTCAGATACTCCTCAGCTCCTCTCCTTTTCTCCGTCCCTGAGCTCGAAAGGCGCTTCCAGATAAGCCAACCGCCTCTCGCCACAACATTCCAGCAGGGCAGTTTGGCGGTTTAGAATCTTTCAGCCATAACTGTTACCAAGCAACACTTCTAGACAGGAGGGAGCATGTGCTAGTCAGAGGTTGAAGTCACTGAGTGTGCACACAGAGGCCCACCAGCCAAGAGGACACAGAGCACGTGTGCAAGGCCCAGTCATCTCCAACCTCAGAGGTTGCTGGTGGGCAGCACCTGGTTCCCTTCAGATGTCCCTGAATTTTGGCTGAGTTTTTACTCTTTCACATGATCCCTGAAATAGAAAAGCAGATACATAAGAGGCAGAATCTTAAGAGAAGCAAAAACCATAAATGAGAAAACTAATAAAAAAACTTTAAATGCCAAATTTATTCATTTTAATTTTAAACTATAAAAGCATTTAAAAGCTTAATTACAAAAGTAACTTTCGTATGTTCAAACGTTCTATTTTTAACCTCAAAATCTATCACATAGAATAATGATTACCTTTGAACAAATGCAAATTAAAAATATTAAAATATATTTTGTATCTATCTGCTTTTTAAATCAGGCCTGAGTTCAGAGAAATCTATTTCTCTACATATGTTAAAAGGAAAAGGAAGTTTGCTCCTTTTGCCTTTTGACTTCACCAATTTATGCAATCCCGTATGGCCAAAACAGATCTGCCCACTCTTTTACGTGGTATTTTATTAACTTGTTTATTTATGAAAACTGTAACATTATTACAGCTGATTCTTGTTTTTCAGACACTTATTTTGTAACTCCCTTTAAATCTGTCACTCAAATCCTTCAATTGTTTTTCCAAAGGTGAGTCTGGATGATGTTTATCAGTTCAGGAATAACAACTTTACTAATAGTTCATTTTTGGCAGTGTCACAACATTTGTCTGTGTAATGGTTTTGCCAATATTTGAGTAATATATTTTTTCCCTTTAAAACTGGGTGGAAAAATAAAAATGAATTTATCAACACCAGGTAGCATAGATTATATTGACATAATACAATTATTAAACATGGACATCATTAGACATTCTGATCAAAATCCTTTGGTGAAGGATCAAATTAAAGAATATATATAAAACATTAGAAATAAATAATGGAAGATTATAGCTAAAAATTAAAGATCAATTAGAAATAACTTTGAAAACTTTCTTGGGATGAAACTCTTATGTTATAACATGTGAAGACAACCACTAGGTTTTCATATATTTAACTTTCATACATTTCATACATTTTATACATTTAACTTTTCATCTGAATCTAAAATGCTATTAACTAGGAATCATTTCCCTTTAATAACAATATAAACTTACCATCTAGTGGAAAGAGTACCCACTGCCTTTCCAATCTCTCATTTGAGAAAGAAAGAATCCAATTGTTGCTATTCTGTTTTGCGAGTTTTCAGAAATGTACATGAAAAGAAAGTGTTTCTGATGCTCTAAGAGACTATTTTGACCCTTTGTTCACAAGCACCGAGTCCAAGTGTTTGCAGGTGCTTCTAAGCATCTTGTACAGCCTGAGCAGTGTATCTGAGTGTTTCCAAGGGTAGGAAGGTTTAGACCTTCAAAATTTGGCAAGCGACGATCCCTACATGACACCATATTTTAATAGAGATGAAGAGCATTTTTCAGATTATGGTCCCAGGGCTACTGTTATTGTTACTGAAACCCTTGCCTACTGGGATAGAGATGCTAGGCAAACACTGGGAAAATGTCTGGGAGACTATGTAGATGCACATCTTGCAGGGTTTTGGTTATGAGAATATGTGCAATACATGGAAGATAAGAGACCAGATGAACATGTACAGAATGCTTTTATAAACAGTATTCCAATGTCTTATGGATTTTTCCACTTTTTATGTGTGATACTATTTCATCATCACAGGAAATCACTGCTTCCCAGGCTTTCTTTCAGACCATGGTTGCTTCCTCTTCAACCAATAAGAAGTTGACATTATTCCAGTTACCAGGCTTGGTCGAAAAGTGTGACATTGCCCTATTGGTACGAACAGGCATTCCTAGATTTTGATCAGTATACTGCAATACTAGGACACACTATTCAGAATATCGTTGTTGCATCATCAGATATGTTGTTTCTTTATTGTTAATTTTTCATCCACTGTGTTTTTTGGGGGGTAATTTTTGCTATTGCTTCTGTGACTATAACAGTAATGAGTTTCATGGCAATTCTGGAACGTCAATCTTGATTCCATAGTCCTGAATAATCTTGTCCTTTGTAGAGGGTTTTCTTTCTGTTTTTCTGCACACATCTCCTAAGCATTTGTTTCCAGTTCTAAGCCCTCAGGCAACTAAAAAGCAACTGAGACAGTGTATCTGCTAGTGTTACAAAGTGCAACTTCAACACTGATAGGGGTGTGTGTTTTCTCTGCAGTTAAAGCGTGCATCTTCAACACGTTTATTAAGATTATGTGTCTTGTTATGTTTTGGGGGCTGTTCATGATCTAATTTACATTCCAGTATTTTTTTAGAAAGTTCGTGTGAATATTCACTAGCAAACCAAAGACTAATTATTGAATTCTCGATTGTCCCAATTCAACCTGAAAAAAATGCATGATTAAGAATAGTCAATAAACTAAAACTAAAGGCATATTTCCTTGGCTTGGAAATTTCATTTAAAAATGTTATATAGAATAATTTGAGAAAATTAATTATTCTTACATTAAAATTTCTTTAGTAAATTAGGAAGTGTTGTCATCTTTATCATGGTCTATATGATTAAGTATAAAGAATAACTTTCCAGTTATGTTTTTCCTTTTATTTTATCATTATAAGTTTATGCTTGGAATTAAAATATTTTGGATATTATAGTATTAATGGAATACTACTTTCATTGCACTCTCTATATTCAATATTATGTAAAAGTTCAACTTACAGGGGAATCTCGGGCTTTTCTATGCATTTTCTTAATGGTGTATGTTGATGTACTACTCAAGATTTTAAAGTTTTGAAATCCAATTCATTTATTTATTTGGTTAGTGCTTAAGCAAATCTTTCATTAATTAACTTGGATTAGCTTGTATTAACTTGGCACCTTTGTCAAAAAATCTGACAATTTATGTGTGGCTCGATTTCTGTTCATTAATTTGTTTGTCTATACTAAAGCCAATATTACAATGCCATAATTACTGGCACTTTATAGTCATTTTTGAAATTAGGTTGTGTAAGTTGTTCAATATTTTTCTCTCTTCCAAATTGATTTTACTGTTTTATGTTCCTCGCATTTAAATATTTATTTTAGAATCACCTGTCCATTTATCAAAACAAACAAACAAACAAACAAAACACCTACTGGGGTTATGATTAAGTTATGATGAATCTACATACAGATCAATTTGGGGAAAATAGATATTTTAGCAATATGGAATCTTCCAATCGTGAACATGGTTTACCTCTTCATTTATTGATGTCTTTTTCAATTTCTGTCAAGAATATCATATACATTTTGGCACATTTATTTCTAAGTACTATTCTATTATGGCATTTTAAATAATATTTATTCTAATAATTTTTTTACATTTTTTTTCTAGTACATAAAATACAATTGATTTTGGTATACTTACATTCTATCATATAACCTGGTTCAGTTCACTTATTAGTTCTTGTAGATTTTTGTAGTTTCTTAACTATGCAATTGTGTAAAGGTCACATAAAGGCCATTTTAGTTCTTCCTGCATAATCTTTATTTCTTACTTTTCTGATTGCACTGGCTGAAACCATCCAGAAAAATGTGGGAAAACATACTGAAAGCAGACATCACTGCCTCCTTCCTAAGTCAACAGGAAAGATGCTCATATCCCATAAAATATAATAATCACCTGGAGGTGTTTCAAAGCTCTTTCGAACAGCTTGAGGAAACTTTTTTCTAATCCTAGGTAGGCGAGATGCCTTATCAAGAATGGACACTAAATTTTGTCATTTAGTTTTTGTGCATTTTTAAGATTATCATGTCATTTTTCTATTTTAATCTGAATGTGGCAAATTATGTTGAATGATTTTTTAATGACACCAATCTTGCATTCCTAGGATGACTCACATTTGGTCATGTCATAATTTTATTTTCAAATATATGCTCTTTGCTTCATTACTATTTTGTCAATGATATTTGATCCTATGATTGTGAGGGATATTGGTCTATAATTCCCTTTTCCTGTAATGTCGTTCTCAGGTTTTGCTATCAGGGCTGTGCTGCCTTCAAGAAATGAGCTGGTAAATAATCCTTCTCTACAGTTTCTGAAATACATAATATGGTTAAGATCATGTTTTCATTTTCCCCTTAAATAGTTGGTAGAATTTACCAGTGAAGTCATCTGGGCATGAAGTTTTTCTGGGAAGCTTTTTTATTTCAAATTTACATTCCTTTTTTTTTTTTTTAATAACAAATGTAAGGCCATTCAGATGATTTTTTCTTCCCCTGACAGTTTTGGTATGTTCGGTCTTAAAAAAGATTATCTGTTTATCTAAGTGGCTAATTGGTTAATTTTATATCTTTTAAAAAATTTTTCTAGTGATGTTCCCTGTGTAATTCTTGATATTGTTCATTTGTATTATATCCCTGTTATTTTTCGATCAAGATATTACCAATTTTATGATATTTTTCCAAAAGCATTTTTTTTGGCTTTGTTAGTATTCTTTATTTTATCAATATCTGCTAATTCATTGACTTCTACTCTTTATTTCTTCTTGTTTTCTACTTTAATTTTATCTTCATTTTCATGCATTTTAATGTGGTAAGTTAAGCCCTTGATTGACTTTAATTTTTTCCTAAGAATGTTTTAAATGTTATAAATTTCCTCTGAAATACAGTTTTCAGTGTATCCACAAATTTTTATATGATAGGTGTTCATCGTCATTCATTTCAAAATAAGTTCCCATTTCCCTTGTGATTTCCTTTTCCACCATGGATCAAATAACGCCTTTATTTTCTCTCCCTCTTTAAAGACTACTTTGACTGGACATAGAATGCTAGGTTGAGAGGGTTAGTTTCTTTCAACATTTTAAAAATCTTTCTGGTTGAGCAACTCTGGAGGCCCCTCAGACATTTTAAAAATGTCATTCCATTGTCTTCCTGATGCCATGTTTGGATTAAAATTCAGACTCCGTGTTATCTTATTCTTCTCTATAGAATGTGCCCTTTTTCTCTAGCTATTTTTGAGATTTTTTTTTTCTGTCTTATTGGTCCACAGCAATTTGACTATGATTTGGTTGTATATGGTGGGTTTTCTCTTCAACCTTTTAGACTATCTTTGAGGTTCAGTACATCCTGGTTGATATTTTTCACCATACTTGGTGAAATTCATTAATTCAAATGTTTTTATGCCACACTGTCTCCCTCCTTTTCTTCTGGTGCTCCAACTACCAACAGCTTTCTGTTATTATTAGTTGGTTTATAGAATTGTAATATTCACATGAATCAAATGATGAACAGTTAAAATTTTGTACACACATCCAATGGAATATTATTTGCCCATGAAAACAGCGAAGTCCCATTACATGCTACAACATAAATGAACCTTGAAAACATATTGTATAATTCTATTCATATGAAATGTCCAGAGTAGGCAGAGCCATAGAGACAGAAAGTAGATTGGTGGCTGCCAGAAGTGGGGGATTGGAGGTGGGAGTGGAGGTTAGGCAAAGTGGTGCTTCGGAGGAAATGGGGAGTCACTGCTAACAGGCATAGTGTTTCTTTTGGGTGTAAGTAAAATGTTCTAAATTTATTGTGATAATGGTTACACATCTCTATAAATACACTAGAAACCATTGCTTTCTACATTTTAAATGTGTGACTTATAAAGTTGTTATTAAAAGAAAAAAATCAGTAAATCTTCCATTGGGACAGCCATCATGAGGCAAAGTGACACCTCAGCATAGATTCAGGAAAAAAATGTCCTGCCCAAAATGGTAGCCACTAACCACAGTTCCTCTGTCACACCAGCCCCACTATCAGTGCTCAATAGCTACACGTGCTTGCTGGCTACTGAGTTGGACAGGGCAGACATAGAACTTTTCCTTCAACAAAAGAAGTTCTATTAGACATTGTTGCTGTGGAAAATTCTCCAGTCCTACTTTTCTAGCCCAGTTTCTTGTTTCTGGAAGAAATGGCTTGCCCATTCTTGGGGTTTTCTTGTTCTTTTTCTTCTTTTTCATGCCTACACTGATGTCACTGAAGTCACCCTCGCCTCATCTGCACAGCTAATGTATACCAGTCCCCAAATCATAGGAATGAGGTATGTCCCTGTTGTATGTAAATGTGCATGGACTTTGGACTTTTAGAGGTCCGACTCCTCTTCTGGCCCTATTATTTACTAATCATATGGCCCTGGGCAAATAATCAAACTGTACTTCTATGGAACCTATTTATAAACTGTAGACAATTCATATCTCACAGAGTTATAGAAATTAAATAACAGAAATTAAATGCTTAATTCAAAAACTCCTACATAGTATGTCCTATCTGAAATAGACAAGCAAGCAGGAAGACAGAAAGGGAAAGGATGTGGATAATCTAGAAGGATGAACAGTCAAAAGTTGCCTACAAGATAGTTTGAAGATGATTCCCTGATCTGAAATTTCTCAGGCGCTCTCTAGCCCGTTCGAAGTACAGTATTCACAGATAAAGTGCTTTAGAAGCCCAAGCTGAAAATACTGTTGTGAGGTCACATTATTTAGGAATCTGCCTGAAACAGTGTGGCTGTAGCCTCTCCAAGATAAGAAAGAGGGTTTTAATTCCGGTTACTATTTTATTGTTCTAGTTGAAAGTGAACGTGAAGGAAGAAATAAAATGGTTCTACTTCTGAGAAGCATCTTCGATATCACTGAAATTTTCAATCAACAAACCACACATTTTCAATGACTGTGATGGGGCAGCACTGTCCACAAAGGACCTGAAGAACCTCCTTGAAGGGACTTTGGAGCTGTCCTTTGGGTAAGAAAGAAAAAGAGAAGGAAATCTCTCTATTGATTTAGGGTTATGAACTTTCTTCTCAGGAGAGACCAGAGCCAGGACTGGTGACTTTATATTCACTTCACACTCGACAGCTCTGCACTCCATTTATTTCTGAAGGTACTTAACTGGCATTGTAATCTGAATACTAAAGAAGTTGCTAGCAAGTATTTCACATACCTGATGATGATGTCAGCGTGGATGAACTGTTCATGGGAAGTGATCACCAAAGATGTCAGAGCAAACTACGCTTGGAACAAACTTAAATGTACTTCCAAATTTCAGTCATTAAAATCAGCCTGTTCTCTAGTAAAAGGGTATTATCATAAGTATTTTGTTCTGTTTTCAAACGTGGAATAAACATCAAATCGGAGCATAGGTTATTTCAGGTAGAAATGGCTGCTCCAATCTTTATAAATTTCTACTGCATTTCTCTCTTGAGAATGAGTGCATTCATATTCATCCAGCTAAAGAGAACCTGTGTTCTTTCGATTGGTGTTAAATTACAAGATTCAAAACTTTCCAACAATTGCATGCCATAACATGATGTTTGCATTTTACAGGAGGACAAAAGTCAATACACACTGGGGTTTTCCTAATTGCTGGTAATATCTTGTGTCAGCATATCATAAAATGTACCTTGTCTGTGAAAGTTTACTGCCTGTCAATGGGACATGGTAAAAGTTTTGTTTTCACCTTTCTTCATAAGACCACGTGACCCTGAGATGGTAGATCTGATTGAAACTTAAGGATGGTGACTGAAATGGGCTTGTCGCCGCTGATGAGTTCCTCCTGCTCATTTTCAAGGTGGCTCAAACTTCTTATGAAGCTCTGGCCCAGGCCTCGGGACTAGAGAAGGGCGCCAAGAGTGAGGGAAAGGGGAACCCACTACAAGGTCGCTGGTTAGAAGAAGAGCAAAGAAGGTGCAGGCCCGGGACAGACAACTGAAAGAAGAAGGCAGGCAGAAGAGGCAGGAACAGGAGCGAGAACTCGCTGAAGATGAGGAGCAGAGGGAGAAGCCAGAGGAAATGGGGTAGCAGATGCCAAGACCAGAACAAGAAGCGCCAGGAGGAGGAGAAGCAGGCCCATAACCCCAAGTCCGTCTTGTGCTACTTTTAAAAATCGTATTCTAAATGTGGGACTTGTTTCTTTTGACATCCTCAAAAGATTACCCCAGGAGGCATTGTTAGCATAGAACTACATTTAACATACTGAAGATAATACTAGTTATAAGAAAATAACTGCTCTTGCATACAAATTTGTGGGTCTTTTGGAGACATTCTAGAACAGTTCTTTCTGCTGAATAAATTACATTTTACTCTAAGCTCTGAAATGGGACAGAGTAGTGTATTAACGGAATGATCTCAATAGCCATTCTGAATCGAAAGATCGTTCCTGTCCCAGATTGTGTCCTGCCTACCACATTGCTCAATACAGCCTCTCAGAGCTTCTGCAATGAGATTAAATAACAAAATTCAAAGGGTGAAATTAAAGTAAATACTCCAAATTAAATTAAAATATTCCCTGAATCACATGTTAACATATAGTAGTACTCCAAAATTAAATATAATCCCCTCTCATTAATTTCTCAGGGATATAATTTAAAGATTAAAATCTTAAAAATTAAAATCCAAAATGTTTCAGCTAAATTAAAAGGCAACAAAGTATAAAAAATAAAGAAAATTCTGCTTTCCTTGTGCATTATTAATCCAAAGATGGTCAAGTCCTAAATCTCAACTTAAAGTCTAAAGTCATTCTCCCAACTTCTCATTCTGCTCTATTTCAGTGGGATGAATTTTTCAGGTGTGCATTCTTAGCAGACACAGTCAGCAGCAGGTGCAGCTCAGGGCATCAAAATTGTATTTTTTTCACAGCTAAGCATCTCAGGAGACTCACTTTTAAGGAGTCAAGCAAGCTTTGATTCAAAACAATTACAGAGCAATTGTTTTCCACATTAAAACATTTTATAAAATAAAGCAATTCTCAAACTCCTAGGGCAGTTATTCCAAATATAGTCATGTTCTAAAGCCCACTACTTAATAGAGTCCTCTAAATTCTTCTTCTCTTCCCAAACATTTTAGTTCAAAAGCGTGGGGACAAAACCAGGGAGCTGTGGTGGCCCAGAGTGAGGTATTGGAGCCTGAATGGAAAGAGGAAGATAAAAGTGTGGGAAGGCTACCTGGCACAGTGTTGGAGCTCAAGTCAGAGCATCCCAGAATGGTGAGCATCAGAGGATGACATACCAAAGAATCAACAAGGTCAGGAGACATACACACAGAGGCAGCAGGATAGCCTAGTGTGGGTTTTCAGAGCCCAATGGGGGTAAATCATCTGCAGAAGAGGTACCCTGGCACAGGATATCTGAGAAGGGATGGGGTGGACAGGGCACATACTGGGAGGGACAACAGTGGAGACAATAGAGGAGACACCCCAATATGCATGTTGAAATCCATGTAGTAGTGAAGAGGATATGTGCGTAGGGACGGAAACAACAAAGCTTAGTTGCATAAAAAGAGGTTGAACGAATAAATAATGACAGGGAAGATGGAAGTCAGCGTAACACTATAAAAGGTGTTAACAAACACTGAATGGGCAAAGCTGGAATGAACCATGTGGGATTTGACTGGAACTGCAATAATTGTTAAAAATTTATGGTTTTCAATAGATTTTGATA
This sequence comes from Pteropus vampyrus, assembly GCF_000151845.1. Classification (NCBI taxonomy): domain Eukaryota; kingdom Metazoa; phylum Chordata; class Mammalia; order Chiroptera; family Pteropodidae; genus Pteropus; species Pteropus vampyrus. The sequence goes on from NW_011889262.1 coordinate 244,940, forward strand.
TAGAACTGTAGATGAATGCGTGCATGCCTGTATGTGTATTTATGTATGCACTTGTAACTTCCCGCTGTTCTCTGAGGGCACCCATGAGCAATGACAACCCCAGTAGCAATATGCACAGAAACCACAACTAGTGCCCAGATCTTGGTTTCTAAATATCTGTCTCCTAAAAGGAATCATGGTTCGATGAAAAAATGTCTGATTCCAGAGCTGGGGCAGAAAACTGCAAGATGAACTTGGAACATCTTGTATAGAGAGGAACATAGTACTCATAGAAAAATGGAGACATGTTAAATAGACATGAAGTCAACTTGAAAACGGCTACCATGAAGGACAATTTAAACATGAAATTAATAAGCTTTCCCTTCTTCTACATTTATTTGTTGGTTTGGCTTGTTTCTATGAATTTTAAATGTGGAAGGAATGATAGAATTCCTTCATTTAGCCACTATCATAATTGATTCAAGCAAAGAATCATCAATAGATGCTCATTCTATTGCGTTAGATTTTTGAGGAGTAAACAAAATACTTAGAATCTCAAAGTATATCCACACGAGACATTTGTGAAATACAACATGTAAATAGTAATTGTACTGTGTAGATGAACCCTGCAGACATTTCTCAACCCCAGATCAATGTCAACATTGCCAATAACGGAACCAAAGACCTGCCTTCAGATTTGCTGCACTGGGAATAACTTGGCGTCACTTGGGTGGCACCTCTGACAAAATGGCATAATCTGAAGCTTCTTATGAGGAAACATCCCACAAACCTAAACTGAGAGAAAGTCTACAACCTATACTCTTCATGTAAATAGCATGGATAGCACAGGAAGATTCAAGAAATGTCACAGGTTAATGGAGACTAAAGAAAAAGGACAATTGGATGCAACACATTATCTTTTTATTTTTTATTTTTTATTTGCCCTATAAAGGATACTTTTAAGATAATTGAAAAAAATCTAAATAAGGTCCACAAATGAAATATTAATACTGAGCTAATTTTCATTTCCCAATTTTGATAATTATACTACAGTTATGTAAGATAATTCCTTTTTTTAAGGAAATACACACTAAAGGACTAAAGAAGTATCATGTCTGCAACTTAAAATGGTTCATACATTATATATATTATATACCTATATTGATATTTATCTAAAAAGAGAGGAGAAGCGAGAGAGCATAAAGCAGCTATAATAAAATGTTAACATTTGGAGAATGGTACCCAGAAATTCTTGATAGTCTTCTTGCAACTTTTTTATAAGTCCGAATATTTCTATTTTTTCTCCTAGAAGCTAGGATAAATTTTTTTAATTAAATTTATTAAATCAGAAAAATTAACATTGGAGGACTTTCTCTATGACTGGCAATTACTCCTTGAAA
>NW_011889262.1:246368-261832 GCF_000151845.1 Pteropus vampyrus
AAAATACTTAGAATCTCAAAGTATATCCACACGAGACATTTGTGAAATACAACATGTAAATAGTAATTGTACTGTGTAGATGAACCCTGCAGACATTTCTCAACCCCAGATCAATGTCAACATTGCCAATAACGGAACCAAAGACATGCCTTCAGATTTGCTGCACTGGGAATAACTTGGCGTCACTTGGGTGGCACCTCTGACAAAATGGCATAATCTGAAGCTTCTTATGAGGAAACATCCCACAAACCTAAACTGAGAGAAAGTCTACAACCTATACTCTTCATGTAAATAGCATGGATAGCACAGGAAGATTCAAGAAATGTCACAGGTTAACGGAGACTAAAGAAAAAGGACAATTGGATGCAACACATTATCTTTTTATTTTTTATTTTTTATTTGCCCTATAAAGGATACTTTTAAGATAATTGAAAAAAATCTAAATAAGGTCCACAAATGAAATATTAATACTGAGCTAATTTTCATTTCCCAATTTTGATAATTATACTACAGTTATGTAAGATAATTCCTTTTTTTAAGGAAATACACACTAAAGGACTAAAGAAGTATCATGTCTGCAACTTAAAATGGTTCATACATTATATATATTATATACCTATATTGATATTTATCTAAAAAGAGAGGAGAAGCGAGAGAGCATAAAGCAGCTATAATAAAATGTTAACATTTGGAGAATGGTACCCAGAAATTCTTGATAGTCTTCTTGCAACTTTTTTATAAGTCCGAATATTTCTATTTTTTCTCCTAGAAGCTAGGATAAATTTTTTTAATTAAATTTATTAAATCAGAAAAATTAACATTGGAGGACTTTCTCTATGACTGGCAATTACTCCTTGAAAGATCCAAAGTCATGAAAGTCAGGGAAGGAATGAGGAACTGTTCCAGACTTGGGACATGAAGAGACACAACAACTAAATACAATCCATGGATCTCAGCAGGATCTCTTTGCTGTAAAAGATTTCATAGATGAGGGTCAAAACTTGAAAAGTGTATGAGAAACAAATGATAGAATGTATCTCTGTTAATTTTCTGATTGTGAAGGTGGTATGGTAGCTAACTGGAATGTTCTGGCTTGTAGGAAATGAAGGAATCAGGGATAATGGCCTAATGCCAGCAATTTACTCTCAAATGGCTCATGGAAAAAAAATATTCTTTGTATTAAAACTTGAAACTTTTCTATAATTTTAAGGCTATTTCCAAAAATTCAATCAACCAATCAATGGAAAAAGTGAAAAGCTTTAGGCAAATCTTATTTCTCCATAAGGAAATATCAAGGAATCAGTGTTTCAGATTATATAAAATATATTTTATGGCAAGATGACAATTGTAATACATCCAAACACTGATGGTAGCCATAGCAGCAGACATCAAAATGATGTCTGTCTAAACCTTTAGGTTCATATATATTCATAAAAATAGTATAAATACTCTTCAAAAAATTAAGAGTAGAATTACCAGGGAGTGGCATTAGAACCATGACAGAAGAAAGAATCCCCCTTGATTTCTCCCCTTGATATTACAACACACTGAACAGCTACCATCCAAAGAAAATACCCAGCCTAGCACACAAATACACCTGAGAGAGAGCAATTGGATGAGTAAAGGAAGAAGAAAGGGACAGGAGCAGAGATCAGCACTGGAGACTGGTACTGTGAACGCAACCCTGAACTCCCTGCAGGATGCAGGGGAAGGAGGACTTAGGTGGTGGTTTATAGTCTTTGAAAGCTTCTGAGGAGTCCTGCCTGAGTGATTGACATATTCCATGCAGCAGAGACCAGTGAACAGAGAACAGGGCAGAGACAAAATATTGGAAGTGGACTGCTGTGTTTTAGCAACCACCATTGCAGTCAATAGCTGAGTCACAAAGCGTGGCCGTCTCCTACCACCCTGCCAGAGTGCACCTCACTGTTCCATATCAGAACAGATAGCAGGCCCCAGAACTGCATCAAGCTGTTGGGGTAATTTACCAAGACTTCAGGGGCTCTTCAGAGGCTCTTCGGAGGCTTGGATCCCTATCTCCTCCATATTCTGCTGTTATGGTAGAGTACAGGGATGAAGCTATCTGGACATAAAAGAGACACACACTTCTTCAGGGAATAAAGGGCATGTTTTTTTCTACCACAAAGAAAAAATCCTGGAGGCCTCCACAGTGCAGGAGGCTAGGGAGTCTCCTGCTGGAAAACAAATAAAAAAATCTCTTTTTATCAACTTGCTAAAGAGAGATCACGCTAAATAATAATAATTAAAAAAAAAAAAAAAGCAGAGTACTTTTCCATAAATGTGTAGGCGAAGAAATAATCCAACAAATACCATGAACAACCATGGTGACAAGGCAGCTCAGAAAGAAAATGAAAAATTTCCAAAAAATAAATACGAAATACAAATAAATACAAAATAAATATAAAATAAATATAAATACAAAATATAAATAAATATAAATAATATAAATAATATAAATATAAATACAAAATATAAATAAATATAAATAAAAAATAAATACAAAATAAATATAAATACAAAAATATACAACTTAAATGACAGATTTCAAGATTGTATTTTGAGAAAACTCAACGAGATACAAGAAAATGCTGATCGATAGTTCAGTGACCTCAGAAACAAAATTAGTGACAAAAGTAATACTTTACCAAGGAAATTAAAACACTAAAGAACCCAATAAAACTTCTGGATCTGACGAATGCAATAAAAGAGATGAAAAATAAAATAGCAAGATAAGAAATAGAGCTGACCAGATGGAGAAGGAGTTAGTGACATGAAAGACAGAAATGTGGAAATGACACAGATAGAAGAAGAGAGAGATTAGAGACTGAAAATAAATAAATAAATAAAAGAGCTCTGCAGGAACTATCTGATACCATTAGAAAGAGCAATATCAGAATAATGGCTATACCAGAAAGAGAAGGATGGAGAAAAGAACAGAGAGCCTATTCAAACAGTCAGTGAGAACTTCCCTAACCTATGGAAAGCCCTGGATCCAAGAAGCAAGCAGAACACCTAATTATCTTAATTTAAAAAAGTCTTCTCCAAGACACATTATATTAATACTGTCAAAAATGAATGACAAAGAAAAAATTCTCAAGGCAGCCAGGGAAAAGAAGACAGCAACCTAAAAAGGAAACCCCATAAGATTATCATTTGACTTTTCAGCACAGACCTTACGAACTAGGAGGGAGTGGAATCAAATATTCATACAACTGAAAGAGAGAAATTGCCAGCCAAGAATAATATATCTAGCAAAGTTCTTTAGATCTGAAGAAGAAATAAAGACTTTATCAGACATACAGATGCTGAGGGAATTTTCCACCACAAGGCCTACATTACAGGTACTACTAAAGAGGGTCATTCTACCTAAAGTTCAAAATAATACAAAACTATGAGCAAGATGACTAACAGACAGACAGAAACAGGAAAGTGCAATCCTTATTAAGAACATGATATTATAAGCCATATTGGAAGAAAGAAGTTAATGAGGTAATAGTTTCGCAGCATAAAAAAAAAAAATTCGAAACTAGAATTTTTTAAATCTAGTTAAACTGCTATTTAAATGCAAGGGTAAAATAAGGAATTTTTAGGTATTTTACAACTCTAAATGTTTAATGACATTCTGAAAGAGCTTTGGAGGAATTAAACCAGGAAGAAGAGAAATAAATCAAGAAAAAAAGCAATGAAAATGAGCAATTAGCCAAGTATTAAAATTTCAAGTTTGTTATTGATTAAGTGAATTATAACTATAAAGAAAAATATATGTCTTGCAAATATGAAACAAAAGCATTATGCAAACTAAATTGTCAATGGAAGGATAGTTCTAGTACTAACAAAAAATACACAAGACATTTATAAGGAAAAAATTTTTTTAACTATTGAAAGTTATTAAATAATACCTAAACAAATGGAGAAATGTAGAATGTTTTAAGATGGAAATATTTAACATTCTAACTATGTTAATATTCCCGAAATTAATGTATATATTCAATATTATTCAGTAGTAGCTTTAGGAGAATTAGACCAACTGTTTAAAATTTTGTAGATAAATAAAAGCCCACGAATAGCAAAAAATATTCTAAAGATCTTCATAGGGATCGTATTTTATCATATATTAAGACATATTTCAAATTCATAATATTAAAGTAATTTAGTGTTGAGAAATGATCAAACAATTAAAGCAATGGATCATATAATATATATAATATATTATAAATATATATATATATAAAATATAAAATATGACAATATAGAAATTACAAACCATTGGGAAATATTAATATTCAATATTTTATGACAATTTTTATATGACAATATTTTATATGACAATTTCTATATTGTCATATAAAATATATGACAATATAGAAATTACAAACCATTGGCAAATATTAATATTTAAATCAATTGAACTGGGGAAATTAGTTCAACATATGTACAAAAATTAAAATATAACAAAACTAATTCCACATAGTTTCAAAGCAAAAATGAAAAGCAAAATATACACCTATTAGAAAACAATATAGGGGGTTATTTTTGTGTCATTGTTTTGGGGAATTATTTCTTTAATAACATGTAAAATTTATGTTATATAGGAAAATTGATGGAATTCATTGAAGAAATATGAAAAATTTTTATTCAAAAAAGGTGATAGAGACCAACTGAGAGAAGATGTTTCTAATTTAAACTACAATTAAAGGATTATTAAATAGGACATACATGAAACTGTAAGTCAAAACAAAGAGAATGAGCCAAATAGAAATGGAAAGTCAAATTGCTTATGAGATACTCGGCCTCACCATAAAATAGAGAAATATAAATTAAAGCAACAATGAGGTCCACTCAATAAGTATTAGATTGGTAAAAATGTATAAATTGGACAATATAAAATGTTAACAGAGAAAAAAATGGAATTAAGACAGACACCAACCTTGGCCCACTTGCTAGTAGGAACACAAGCTGGTGTAGCATTTTAGAGAACAATTTCAAAGTTTTTTATGAATTTGAGTATGCACACACCACCAATCTAGTGATTCTATTCTTAAGTAAATATCTGCAAAAAGTCCTCACAGAAATCACAGAGACATATATGTGGATATTCATTACAATGTTACTTAGAATAACAACATTGGAACAAGATCCCATGTTTATCAATGAGAGAATAAATATGTGAGACATGCAAATAATGGAATACCACATAGCACTTAAAATGAATAAACTAGATCTATGTGTATCTCTACAGATAAGTCTCAAAGCATACTGTTAAATAAAAAGAAAAGGAAGAAACAGAATATATGGCATAATATATCATAAGGACAGGTACCCTTGAAGAAACTGAGGATGAGAAAGGAGGCAAAAAATACAATGAAATAAAAGAGAGCTTATGTATGAACTAATGATGGTAGATGATCACAAACTCATGATTGATTTCCTGCCTTCAGTCCAGAGTTGGGCATTGACAGAGGGTGCAGAGTGGAGAGTAAAACGAAGGACACTGGGTAATGGGACAATATGAATGAGTCTGAGGTCGGTGGTGTAGGAGCGATAACGTGGTCAGAGAAAGCCTCTTGGAAGAAAGAGGTGATCTAAAAGATGGTGAAGGCCCATAGACAAGAAGAGATAGGTATGCTGAAGCATAAAAAATGAAAGAACAATGTGGCCACTAGAGGGAGGGAGATGGAAGTTTGAGGGATTGGTGAGACTAATGGAATCATGGGATTCTTTGAAGACCATTAGAAAAGATTTAGAATATGTTCTCAGTAAAATGGGATGTAATAGAAGAACTTTAAGCAGGGAAGACATGATTTGATTTACATCTTCAAAAGCTCACTTCAACTTTTAAGCAAAGGATGTATTATAGAGAGATAAAAATGGAAAAGAGAGAGAAACAGGCTATATTTGAGGCAGGCAAATCATTTGGGTCAGACTTGACCACAGTAACACTTAATATGAGAAGATAGTAGAGCAATATAAAACAAAAGATCTGAAAAAAAGAAAATACAATGCAAGAAAGCAAAGAATTTTATGCCCAAGAAAACAAGGGAAGAAAAGGGAGAGGAAGTGTATGAGTGTGGTAATTTCTAAAGTGGAAAATCAATAATAAGGAATATGACTTCAAATTATTAATCTCTTTTAAAAATGTTTTTATTTTAAGGTGACTTTATGTAGAATATTTAAGAACTACTCTCTCTTTTGGTGAAGAAATGTTATCTAAGTTTATGAATTTCTCCAGTGCTATTTCAATTCATTTTTTCTCTATTAAATTTTAGTCAATTTAATGTTATTCATATATATAATTACCTTTTTTCTGTTAGTATGTATAAAATATGTATACATGTATATATGTGTATATATCTATCATCTATTTCTATAGATGCATACTAGAATGGCATTAATGAGGTTGGTTCTGAGTAGTATATTAAGAATGGTTTTTTCTCTCTTATTATAATTTCTCAAATTTTAAAATAACAATCACATTCCACTTATGTAAAAACAAATAACATCAATATTGCAAAAATTAGAGTAAATGAAAAGAAAGAGGGAAAGGAAATATCTAGTTTGTATTGTTTTGTAAGTAAAAAATGATGTGTGTCAATTTTTAGAAAAGTGTCTTTTCCTTTGTAGATGCTTAATAAAAGGTAGCAATGATTATAAGGATTACTATTCCCCTAACTTCCAAGCAGAGAGTCTCTCCTGCCTCCCTCAAATTCTTTACCATTGATTGTAAAGATTCTTAGAAAAATATTTTTGCCATCTAGTAATAGAGCTGTGTTGTTCAGAAAGGGATAGGAAGGAACACAGATGAGCAGATATCTTTGCTATTCCTTAACTTTTTGGAGAGAGCAGAGGAACAAAACAGAACAAAAGGCAAGTATAAGCCAGCCAGACAGAGTACTTAATTTCAAAGCATTACAATGGTTGAAAATATCCACCTTTAATGTGATCCTTAGAGATTTTATTTAAGCCTTCAAAACTAATTACTCAGGTTCTATTATTTAAAACCCTGTATAAGGCTACTTGGGTTGCCATAAAAAAAAGCCCAGAAATTTATTTTCACACAGTTCTGAAGGCTGGAAATCTGATATCCAGATGCCAGCTTGGTTGGATTTTGGTGAGGTCCCTCTTCTTGACCTGTAGATGGCCGCCTTCTCTTTGCATGTTCACATGGCCTTTCTCTGGTGCATGAGCAAGGAAAGGGCAAGAACTCTGGTTTCTTTTCTTCTTATAAGGACATTTATCCCACTGGATTAGGGCTCTACTCTGATCACTTTATTTAACCTTAATTACTTTTATAAAAGCCCTATGCAGTTTTGTTTTTAAATGAATATTCACAGATTCTAGCTTAATTTTTAAAATCTACTTGAATCTATATTACTGACAAAAACTTACAAAGGTTTCTTATCTAGTTGCTCCCTTTTCAATTTATACGAATCTAGAGAAAATGATCTCTATTTTAAAGATAGTAGGAATGTTGATTTTAACTACAGGCTTCTTGGGTGGCCAGTGTCAGCATTTAATCCACTAACATACCTTTCTGATATCTAATGTCCAACTTAAATTACAAATACAATGAAATCTTTGATTCATTCTTTTAGCATCTTGCCATATTCAAAGTCTTTGCATATGCATTTTTTGTTTGATCATATTAACCATTTTGAGAAGTAGAGGTTTTCTAGTTCTAATTTTATACAAGGGTAAATGGTCAAGTGATTTAACAAAAACAACAACAAACAATAAGCAAGGGACAGAGCCAGCAATAAAACCTATTTATTAAAACAAATGGTTGATGGTATCTCCTTTCTTTTCTTTTCTGTTTTTCCCATGCAATATATCAATAGTTAGATAATGGTGTAAAAATCCTTAATTCTGTAAGTAGTTATTGAGGAGGGTAGTGAGAGAATATAAAAAGATGAATAAGACAAGTTTTCTCTCCTCTAGGAGCTTACGTTAGCTTGCACAGTATTTACTGCATTCCAAACAAAGCATGGCTGCTTGAAGACAAATTTCATTTGTAATTGCAACAAAAAGAATAAAATACCTAGCAATAAACATAATGAAGTATGTGAGGGACCTATACACTGAAAAGTATAAGACATTATTAAAATAAATTAAAGAAGACACAAAAAATGGAAAGATAGTTTGTGTTCATGGATTGGAGGAATCATAATAGTTAAAGTAACCTTATTGCCCAGAGCAAAATACAGATTTTATGCAATCTCCATCAAAATCCTATTAATATTTTTTAGAGAAAAAGAACAAACAAACATCAGATTTCTAAGGAATTAAAAAAATACCCCAAATAGTGAAAGCAGTCTTGAGAAAGAAGAATGAGGCAGGAGGTATCACTCTGCCTGACTTTTTATACTAAAAAGTGACAAAAATCAAAATACCATGGTATTGGCAGAAAAACAGACACAGACCAGTGGAAAGAATGGAGAGTCCACAAATAAGCCACACACACACACACACACACACACACACACACACACACACACGCACACGTATGTGTGTGTGTGTGTGTGTGTGTATGCAAGTAATATTTGACAAAGAAGTCAAAAACATACAATGGATAAAGGAAAGGCTTTTCAATAAATGGTGCTAAAAAATTGGGAGGTCACATGCAAAAGAATAAAACTAGACTCTGTCACCATACACTAAAATGATCTCAAAATGAATCAAAGTCTTAAATATAATACCTGAAACAATAAATTACATAGAAAAAAACATAGGTACTAAACTCATGGACCTTGGATTTAGAGAGGATTTTATGAATTTGACCTCAAAGGCAAGGGAAATAAAGCCAAAATAACTGAATGGGACTATATCAATCTAAAAAAGCATTTGCACAGAAAAAAGAAAAAAAAAATCAACAAGACAAAGAGGAAACCAACTAAGTGGAAGAATATATTTGCAATCAACATCTCTGATAAGGCCCTAATGGCCAAAATAAACAAAGAACTCATACAAGTCAACAACAATAAAAGCAAACAATCCTAGGAATGTAAATTGGTACGGCAACTATAGAAAAGAGCATGGAGGTACCACCGAAATCTAAGAATAGAACTACCATATGACCCAGCAATCTCTCTTCTGGGTATTTATCCCAAAATTTTGAAAACATTCATTCATGAAGATATATGCACCCCAATCTTTCCAGCAGCATTATTCACTGTGGCCAAGATTTGGAAACAACTGAAGTGTCCTCCAATAGATGACCGGATAAAGAAGTGAGGCATATATAGAATGGAATATCACTCCGCCATGAGAAAAGATGAAATACTGCCATTTGCAATAACATGGTTGGATCTTGAGACGATCATGCTAAGCAAAATAAGTCAAACAGAAAACATTGAGAACCACAGGATGTCACTCATAAATGCGATATAAAATTGAAAGCATTAAACAAACAAGAGAAACAAGTAGGGACTCATGGACACAGATGACAGTCTAGTAGTTACCAGAAGGAAAAGAGAGTGGGGGGAGGTAGATAAGGGTAACGTGGGTCAAATATATAGGGATGGAAGATAACTTTACTTTGGGCGATGAACACTCAATGTAATATATATGTGATATATTATTAAACATTACTTTTGAAACCTATATACTTTTATTAACCAATGTCACATCAATAAATTCAATGAAAAATTAAAATGTTGAAAAATACGAAAGAGCTATCACTGAACACCATTAAAGTACTCATGAAAATGTGGCCATTTGGGTCTTGCTTAAACAGCTGGTATTTGGGCTCGTTTTCATTCACAAAATCTGCTGAAAATTTAGGTAGATGTCAAGAAACAGTTTTAAATACTATATAAATTTGGAACATCCACATATGATACACAAATATTTTCCTTTAATAAAAATGTTCACATGTCATATGGTTAATGGCAACAATTAAAAAGTTATATAAACAGATCAGTAAATACATTTTTATTATTTATGTTTCAGATCATATAATTTTTCATCAAGATTTGCACATGTTCTTGTGAGGCTTTCAAATGTAGATCACCAGTGGATTGTAGAGGAGAAGGTTTATGGGACTCAGATCCAAATTCAGCAGTTGCTGGAAAGAAAAATGACTATATTTGTTATCTAAAATATGACTAAGTTTAAGTGTTAAAAACAATAAAAAAATACACAGTATGAAATTACTATTAAATATAATTTGCTCATGGTTGCACACTGAATTAATTGCTCTTATGGCTAAGTGTCAGAGCTGGTTTCATCACCTTCATTCATTTTTTCAAGAACCGTGTGTTAAGGTAGTACGACAAGCACTGGAGTTACGAGATGACGATGACATGGTTTACACCTAAACAATCGTATAGTATAAACCGAAAGAACAGATGATCAGACAATTTTCATTCAGAGTTATATATGCCATGACAAACATAAAACAAGACACTATTGGAACAAACAGAAGAAACATTCCAGTATTGTGCCATCTTTTTGGTGGAGGTGATATATAAGTTGATAACTGAAGGACAAGAAATAGTATGTAAGATAGAGGGAAGAGGTAGATACAAAGATGAGTGATGAGGGAAAACATTTGTGGAATTAGAAGTAGTCCAGTTTGGCTAGATGCTAGAGCAAAGGAGCAGAATAAGGTAAGGAGCAAGAGATAAGGCTGAATTATTAGGGAAGAACTAAATTAATCCTAATGTTTTTATTCCATGCAAAGGAATTTGGATTTTCTCTCCTCAGGGCAAAAGGTAAACCAAAGACAAGTCAATGACTGGAGATGGAAATGTCATCCAGCAAGTGACAGCTATAGGAACTGTAATGGCTTGGCTAAGTATTTCTTGATGAGTCTGATTTGGGGCCTTATCTAATACTAGGAAAAGCATGAGAAGTTGATGAAGCTCAGTTTCTGACAGTGGTTTCAGTGTGCAGGTTGACAGTTCCATAGGGATGGCAGAGGAAAGAAAGGGGGTAGCCAGAAATAAAAAGAGATACCTGGACCTTTGAGGTTTTTAACAAGCTATGGAACATGATAAATAAATGAGGAATAAGTGTATTTTTCATTATGAATGTTTATGCTTTCACATTTTCCATTTGCTATGTGGAAGAAAATACTTAACGTAGTATCTATTATCCAAACACATATGCGATTCTGTTTACTATTTACAGCTCATATAAGAAATCAAAGATATCGAAACTGAATTAATAAATTTTGGCAACATACCTTCTTTGAATTCTTTAGTTATCATTTTATCCATCTCCTGCCACATCTGAGATAAAGCAAATATTATTATTTAATTTAAATAGAGACATTATTGTAGGAATGATATATAACTTATGTAATATACTCTTTAAATAATACTTTGAGAGACTAGACCTAACTTGGGGATTACATACATAGAATTATCATATAAATAAAATAAATTTCTACTTTTTAAATTTTAGATAATAGAGAACATATATATGTAATGTTATTTAGATTCATCTGATAAAAGTACAATTGATATGGTCTACTGAATAAATATGTTTAGAAGGGCGATGTATCATCTGATTGGTACGAAAAAGCTTAAGTAAAAGTTTAAGTAGGTGAAGTCTTACTTTATACTGAATGTATTATTTTGCAATTCTTAGAAATCCTGCCCTTTATATGTTTAATCAGTTTTTTTCATTTTAATGAAGTTTTCCATAATATAATCTTTCCATCCTTACATTTTTAGTAAATCAAAATAAGATATGTTCTATGTTATTAATTTTTGAAAGTAAAATGATGAAAGTGGTAATGTTATGTTACATGCAAATTCTACTCGCAAAAAATATGTAAAACTATTTTTCTCTGTGTACTAGAACTGAAACATTTCTTTACATGGAACAAAAGATTTCAGAAAATCTACTTGTTCAAGGGAGAAATAATGGTTAGAGTCAGTTTTCAACCTACTTTCTGATTGATGACTCTCTAGAGTTAGAAACAACAAAAACAATATATAATCCTTTAATTGCAACTTTGTTTCCTCTCTACAAATTAGGGCCAATTTTTGAAACGTTCAATAATTATAGTCATCATTTACTTAATTATGAGATGTGTCAGAATATTTCAAACTATGTTACAAGTGTCCCCATCTAGAGTATTTTCCTTCAGACCTTTCTTATAAAAAGTATCCTCTCACTCAATGCCCAAAACAGGGTTTAAAATAGTATACTGAAGATAATAAATACTGTAGCGACAATGACAATGCCTCTCCAAAGTTTAGATGTGAAAACAAATTTGTTGGCTAACGTGTTTCCCATTATTATTAGACTGTTTTCCATAACACCTTTTTTGACAGCGGCATGAAGGGCAGGTCTTATAAAATGAATAATGTGACATCATTACTAGAAAGGCCTTGTAAAATCAAGAATTCAATACCGGACAAAGGGAGAGACCTTTATTGAAACAATTTTGTGTTACCATTCAAAAAAAATATATAAAATGTAAATCACATTTTTCATGAATTCCATTAAGAAATTAGTGATGTAATTTTATTACCTTTGCCCCCTAAAGCACTATTTCTAAATATTTACTTCCATGGCCTTTATGTTTACATCTAAGTGTGGATCGCGTTCAGATAGTGGATGGAGCTGGAAGTCCAACATTAATGAGGAGGACACATCTGCAATTTGATTTATACTTTTCCACTTATCAAAAGTATAGAAAGGTGAGAAAATCATACAAAGGAAAACAACGTGTTAAGTAATTTTAATTTAAGAAGTTTTACTGAGAAAGATTTTCTCATAAATGGTTGTTCTCAACTACGTTCCATAGAAATTTAAGGTTCCACTGGGGACATGTGCAAGATTACACAGTGTCAGAGTCTCTCACTTCTTTAGCTAGTCAGCTCCATTTGTCTTTGTTTTATATAATAAAATTTCATGCAATCATTTTAAAACAAAGAACAGTTCAAGTTTTTGAAAAGAATTTTTTAAAGAATGATAGTCCATGATTCAGTCAAAGTCTCTAATTTTACATAAAACCTATGAGGGCAGGCCAGGAATGGGCTTTGGGTCTTCTTAATGAACCTAAAGTTCTATGCCAGCTACTTCCCTGTATTCAGGAAAATTACAGAGATTTTTACCTATAACTCAGAGAAAAAGAATATGTAAAACTTGGTCATGTAGCTCATAAATGTTTAGGCATAAGACACATGGCTTTCTAACTAAATTATAAGTTTTAAGGTCATGAATAAAAATAATGGACCAGAAATTAATACCGTAACTCCTAGTATGCACAGTAAATACACTCAATTTACAGAGTACACATTTTTTAACCACAGGAGTGGGAACGTGAAGGGGAATATCTTTTGGTAAACCAAGCAGGCTTAAACTGAGGAATTTGACTCTTTAAAGAACACTTAATTTCCCTCCTAAATGACCTTGGTTTACCAAAATTAATTAAATAATTATCCATGTTGCGGAGTATCTATAGCAAAACTGAAAACACTAAACAGACTACTTTTTACCATCTAGCATACTTCTGTCCAACCTCTCATCATTAGTTGGTATGTACTAAAGACATGGGCTTAATTTCAACTACAGTTCCAGCTCAGTCGGAAATCGCAGAAGTACCTACCTCATTTCTCAGGCCTCAGTTTACCACATGAGGACTTATACTCTCTCTACTTTCCTCATATAAGAAGGGAAAATTTTCCAAATGGTTGAATTTGAGAGAAGGAACCTTTAAGAAATGCTTGCTTGGTCTCACATCTCTTCTTTGAAAGGATCTGTTTTCCCACAGTAATGTGTAGTCGAATCTGCCCTCATCTCCGCAGTAAGCAGACTGCCCCTGAGACAGGTATCAAGCATTGTTTCCTCTGCTGACAACTGTGGGGGGAATTCTTTGATTTGGGGAGGGGGGTCAGTGTTTGGAAGCCCGTCGTGGCCACACATCTAAACTACACCCTCTACGTCCTTAGTAAGTGCAGGTAACAAAGTGAGTAAAGTGATCTCCACCTTCCTGACTCCTACATTCTGGCTCAGAAGAAGAAGAGGAGTGTCATTTGCCATCTACATCACAAAGGCTCCAACAAAAAAGATAACTACACAACATGTACAGAAATGTTTTCTTCTTCCTTGACTTTATAATTCATGTACCTTGTTCAAAGCAACTCCTACTTTAAAGTTTTCTCTCTTAAAAGGAACATTTTAGGAAAAGAAACAGTGAGCCACTAACAATAGCAAAGCACAATAAAATACAAATATATGTATGTTCATTCATTCTATGATAATTTACTGAATGCCTATCTTTCTATTAGATTTAGACTACAGATTAAAAAATAATGTTCAATTCTTCTTTCGAAACCAATTTGATAAACACATACATACCACCACACGCATATACATTTCCTAAATTAATATATTTTCACTAACTATTGATACTTTTCAGTTAAAATTTGATGTCTTTCTTATGATAAATGTTATAAAAATAAATATAATGACATAAAATCAAGCAACTTTACCCATATAAATCATTGCAATTCATTATTCATTTGTAAATAGGTTAACGTATGAAGGAAATGCACTTGTCAGTTTGTGTATATTAAAAACATGTATTTTGCAGCAGAGCCAAGAACTGAGGAAAAATTGGTTGATCTAGGAGCTGAAAAATTGAGTCCAGAGATAATGAATGAATGAAGAATAGGAAGAAGTTGATCAATTATCTGTATCTTTCCAAAGATGAAATGACTGTGGAGCATTTGCAGAAGTGGCAAAATGAAATATTGACCCGTGGAACTGATGGCCCGATTCACCCACTTCGGATGCTCTGATGCGCATATCTCTCAGAAGTGTTCATGTGTTAGGCTGGAAATCTTCCCTTGGATTATAGCTATTCACCTTGTTCTCACCTTAAGGGGAGAGATCAAGGGAACCCCTCATGCTGCCATGCTTCTGACATCCGAGAGTCTTAATTATTAACTGTTTTAGCTTTGATGTATTTATATAACCATATTTAGAAAAAGATTTGCTATACTGAATAGACATTTGAGACATAAAAAAACCTCACTCACTAGAAAATTTCTTAAAATGTCAGCGATAGATGAAAAGTCCAAAATCAATCAATGTAAAATTGAATTTTCCTATTTAAAATCTATTTAAAAACCATTTATTGCATAAATATTGTGGCCATGCATGGCATTAGGCATACAAATACTAAAAGCCTTGAACATAAAAACTTTTGAAACCAGAGAAGTTTTATTTGTTATAAAATTGTCTGGAGTAAATTTTCAGTTCTTAGAAAAACATTCTATTTGTAAGAAAAATCTAATAACTAGTAATATATCACTAGTGATCAAATAACTAGTGACATATCTGTTCAGGCTAATTTTAACTTTTTTATAACAATAAAATTAAATAACACAATCAAATTAAAGTGTAAAATTAATTCTGAAATATCGGACTAACATCCTAGGATTTAACTAGAATTTGAAAAATGAAGGTAAAGGTTAGGAAAACAG
>NW_011889262.1:261882-263526 GCF_000151845.1 Pteropus vampyrus
ATGCATGGCATTAGGCATACAAATACTAAAAGCCTTGAACATAAAAACTTTTGAAACCAGAGAAGTTTTATTTGTTATAAAATTGTCTGGAGTAAATTTTCAGTTCTTAGAAAAACATTCTATTTGTAAGAAAAATCTAATAACTAGTAATATATCACTAGTGATCAAATAACTAGTGACATATCTGTTCAGGCTAATTTTAACTTTTTTATAACAATAAAATTAAATAACACAATCAAATTAAAGTGTAAAATTAATTCTGAAATATCGGACTAACATCCTAGGATTTAACTAGAATTTGAAAAATGAAGGTAAAGGTTAGGAAAACAGATAAGTAGTGACCTGTACCACTACAGCGGCATCGCATGGGCAAGGCCAAACTTCATGCACTGGTAACAGAGGCCATACACCTAAGTGTTATGAACATGGAGAAAACTTGCTTCAACTACCAGTACAACTGAAATCACAGACTTAGAGCAATACTTTATTATCATTACTGTCATTAAATTTAGAAATACAAGGCTGAATATGTTAAAACTTCATAGTAGAAACAGTCCAAAACGTTAAAACCTTGCAAATAAAGGTGACTGATAAACACATTCAATATTATGCTATTTTTAATATTTGACTCTCAAGAATCTTAGCTAAAAATCTTCAGAACGTGGTTGTTTTGTAGTGCCCTATGAAAAAAACCACTCCTTTCTATCATTTTAGATGGGATGTTACTCCCTCTCTCAAAGTACTTTTTTTTCCTAGTAGCATTCATTAAAATACAAGCAACTCTAGAAGACACCTTCTTTCTGCACGTCTAAGAATTCTGTATAGACTAGCTGTATAAAAAGTTCTTCCAGGTGTTCTGTAGTGATGTTGGAGACCTATGTCTGGATATTGACAGAGTGCTGCTTTATAATCTCTCTGACTAAACCTGGCGTGATTGGACAACCAATGCCCCACAAGGGAACTCTGTATCTCTTGGAACTACAACATCAAGTTTAAAATAAACTATTTCTCAATTGATCTAGAAATATTTTAAAATAATAAACACATCTTTTTGAACAAAAGAATTAAACAAGGAAATATTTTTGCAAAAAATCTTCTCTTAAATTGCTTTTATATTTACATACTCTTTCATCTTCACCTTGTAAAATAATGCTATATCTAATTTTTCTGGTGAGAACTAATAAGAATCTTTTAAGTGTGCATCATGCTTAACAATTTATAGAAGTATCTGACATTCGTTTTCTTTGGTACCCAGTAGTCCAGTTTCACCACTTCAAAGCACGTAGACCCTATTTGGCCAAAGGCTGTCAAAAAATCCTTAGCTTTACTCTCCTGTGATTTATTATGATGCAGCCCAATCCAAAAACAGGGCTGAAGTCTCATTTAGCACAGTCCTATGCTACTTTTCTTTGAATTGAGAAGACCCTCAAAACAGCATCCAAATCATAAACCAATGGCACTGATTGAAATGGATATTTTAGAAAGTGATATCAGCACCATGGCAATTGAGACAACCACTTGTACTTCCCTTAAATCTGCAACTAGTCAGACATCTATAACCCAACAAAGGCTCCTCTGCTCAGCACACTAGGATGCCTAAAAAATCCACACATCAGGAGGTGGGAAGGTGGGTATATTGGAATG